>NC_050573.1:46830474-46936019 GCF_011100635.1 Trichosurus vulpecula | reverse complement strand
AAAGAGCCTCCAATAGGAGCTGGTGGTGAATTGTGTTAAATGCTGCAGAGAGATCAGGGAGTATGACAACTGAGAAAAGACCATAATGAAAAGGCCATGAAGAGGTCATCTTTGAAAGATCGCTTTTAGTAGAGTGGTGAGGTTGGAAGTCAAGTTTCAAGGGGTAAAGGTATGTTTTTTTTTCCTGGGTTTTTCTGTGGTTGTATCAGTAGGGCACTTCCTTCAAAGGGAATGATTACCTTATGTCCATCCCTTTCCATCCAATGTTATTTCCTCTCCCCATTTTATTATTATAATTATTTATAAATCATTAATGGAGGACACATATTGTGTGTTGGTTCCATTCTTTTGCTGTTTCATGCTGTTGGTTGTCTGTTGGCTATCTTTCACCCTTGTAGCTGGGTGGTAGCAGTGGATAGAATGCTGGACTTGGAATTGGGAAGACCTGAGTTCAAATCTGACCTCAGACACTTATTAGCGATGTGACCCTGGGGAAGTCAATTAAACTCCATCTGACTCATTTTTTTCATCTGTGAAATGGGAATAATAATAGCCTCTACCTCCCAGAGTTGTTGTACAGATCAAATTAGATCATATTTATAAAGTGCCTTGCAAACTTTAGAGCTCTATAAATGCCAATTACTATTAGCTTTTGCTACAGCCCATCTTGCTTTTCTGATCACATGTCCCCAGTGGGATCTTTGACACCAGTTCTTGTATACAGGTCATTACTGGTACCTAGCTATAGAGACAAAGGAAATTTCATAGAGATCTTTTTGGGATGATCATTAAATCGCAAAACCGGAATTATTTTCAGCACTATTTGTAAATACTAATATTTTAACTTTCTGGGCCTTTGTTACTTCCCAGAGGCAGCATAGATAGTATAGAGACATCAAACTTATGGCCAGCCTGCAAAAATCCCCATTGTGGCCTGAACCAGATTAAAATGTAATAGGGAAAAAATGTAACAGGGAAATGTTTAACAAAATAAATGAAAAGATAATGTGACATAGATAATATTAATTTGTGGTTTTCTATGTCAATATTTGATCTGCAGGTATCCCTTTTTATTTGAGTTTGATACCACTTGTATAGTATGGATAGAGACTGGACTTGGTCTCAGGAAGACCTGGGTTTGAATCCCACCTCAAACACTTACTAGCTGTGTAACCTTGGGTGAATAACTTGACTTCTAGGGGTTTCTGTTCCCTCATTTGTAAAATAATGGGGTTGTACTTGATGACCTCTAAGATCTTTTTTTGAGCTCTAAATTTATGATCTTATGATCTCATTTGGTAGGGATCAAAATTACCGATTCTTTGAGTCAGAAGGGATCTCAGAGGCCATCTAGTGTAACCCATACTTGGACAAGAGTGCATTTGGATATATTCTTAAGGCTCTATCCGTCCTTTGCTGGAGACTTCAGGGAATCCTCCCCGTCTCCCAAGGCAGTCCCTTGGACTGTCCCTTTGGGACAGCTCCAATAAGGAGCAGCTCTTTACTGAAGTCTATCTAATTCTGCCTAGTATCTTCTACCTAGCTCCTTATTCTGTCCTCTGGGGCTAAGCAGAGCTAGTCCAATTCTTTCCCCGTGTGACATCCCTCAGGATTGCAGCATTATAGACTCTGAGATGGAAGAGGTCATATAGGTTATCAACCCTGACTCTTTCCTTTTAACAAATGCAGAAACGGAGGCCCAGAGAGGTGATATTACTTTCTTAAGGCCACATAGGTAGTATGTGGCTGGGCCTTGATTCAAATCTCGGGCCACTGTACTCTTGATGCAAGGCCAGCTCTCTATCCCCTATGTCATACTCCTTCTCTGCCTGGTGCACAGTGGGCACTTAATAAATGCTTGTTCAGTGTGGATTCACCCTCTCTTTAGTGTCTTGACACATATTGACTTTGCATGGCTCTTGGCCTGGGTGGTGATGGACCTTCTCAGGGGGTAAACTGGTCTCTGTTGAGTTCATAACTTGTATGCTTTGGCAGACCAAGAACAAGGCTGTCCTTTGGTTTGGCAGAAAGTTCCCAGATGGAGAGGTGTTTTACATTAGCTTTCTGAGGGCCTTGACTTGGCTCTGAATGAGGCTCCCCCCTCCCCTGATACAAAGCCAGTTGGTTCCCGCTTCAAGAGGAATTGGAACCCACAGGCTGTACATCCTGAAACCACAACTCTAGCTTCAGGGAGAGCAGATGTCCCCATGAGATGAGGGCTGGTCCAAGCCTCCCCAGGCTACCCCTAATATTTACCTTCTGCCAGCTTCCTGAGGATACAAATGATAGAGATATCATTGCTTTTCAGCAAAACGAATTCTTGTTTCAGCATTTGCAGAATGCCAAGCAGAGAAGTTAGATGGCTCAGGTTTGAAACTATTTAATTTAAAAGTCACTTGATTAGCCTCTGTTCTAGGAAAGTTCCTGCATTGCTTGGAAGGAAGCCTGTTATTTTTATAGCTGTGTTCCTTTGAAGCAATTAGATGGTGAGGTGGATACAGCTTTGGTTCTGAACCTGACCTCAAATCTGACCTCACGCACTATGTGTGTGATCCCAGGCAAGTCACCTAACCCCTATCTGCCTCAGTTTCCTTATCTGTAAAATAGGGATAATAATATCTACCTTCCAGAGTTGTGAGGATGAAACAAGATAATATTTGTGATGCACTTAGTATAGTATCTAGCACAGAGTGGATGCTTAATAAATGCTTATTTCTTTCCTTAGTCAAGGTGGATAAAGGAAGGGAACCAGGGCCTTTTAAAAGGCGTTTTAAATATAAACAGTTTTGTTCACTATTGAAATTTGGCCAGATATCCAGAAGTCTAGAGTGGAGTGCCCCTGAGTTCCAGAAAATATGCTAACCAAGTATTATAGGGGCACGGGAGGTAGGGATGGATGACAGTTGATGGGAAAAAAATTTGAGTGTACTGCAAACTCTAGACCAGTCAATACCACATGACAGCCCCCAAAGCTAATGGGACCTTGGTTGTGTTAATAGGAGCATAGTGTCCAGAAAGCGGGACATCATCATTTCAATGTGCTCTGCACTGGTTGTCTCCCCCAGGGGAATGGAAGGTCCTCGAGTGCTTGGTTTGTCTGACTTTGTCTGTGTATCCTTAGAGCCCTGCCCAGTGTCTGACACTTAGTAGGTACTTGATAAACGAGTCTGTAAGTTTCTCCAGAGCAGGGCCTGTCTTTTACCTTTTACCCTTCTTTGTATCTCTAACTTCGTATCTCTAACTATGTGTGGGGCACATAGTAGTCACTTCCAAGTTTGATTGACTTACTCACAGTGCTTACTGACTGTTTGATTTTTCTGTCTCCTGGAACTGAAGAGAATTTCAGCCCTTATAGGGCCTATCTTTGCAGCTGATGGGATCAGTAGATTCCAAAGTGCCAAGTAATCTCCTAGTCCCAGCCTTCTGCCTCCTGCTCTAGGCTTTTAACCTTCTCTCCCTCCTTGCTTGATCTTTCAGCTTTGACTTCTAGTCTCTCACCTCCTCTTTCAAGGACGGAAGCCAGATAGGCTATTAGGTTGAGAATCTCATTGAGTTCTTGTTGGATCCCCTAGCAGCCAAAGCCTAACTATACCATCACAAGGATAATCAAAATGAAGGCACTTGCTCAAATCCCAGCTCTGCCACTTAGTATCTAGATGCTCCCTAAGGTCCCTGCCAGCTCTAAAGTCAATGATCCCAAGACTTCAGAAATGCTGCTTTTGGTTCTCCTAAAAGCATATGCTTTTTTCCAGATTGGCAGCTTCTCAATAGGCAATCCTCAGTAGGAAAAATTCTCAGGAAAACTTTCTGGCAGGTCTGAGAAAGAAAATAGCTGCTCTCGCTGATCCATGTTTCTTCAGGCTCCACCCGAAGCTGGAAAGTTCAGAGATCAAAGTCCAAGTCAAAGCAAGAAAAGTCTATCCAAGCTCATGGGAAGCTTTGCCTCCATCTGGTCCTGCCTAATTCAGATTGTCCTTCTCAGTGTGTCTTTGCGGGAATCCTCATTTCTACCCTCAGGAAGGAGAGCCATCTTTAATTCAATTCAGCAAGAATTTATTAAATGCTCGAATGAATGGCTGAAGAAAGTCCTTCCCACCCCCAAAATTGCTTCCTACTATGTAATCCTTCCCCCATTCCAGGTTTAACCTGGGGTCTGTAGTCTCTATCCCTAAAATGATTAGTGGATACATTTCAGGGGGTCTGTGAACTTAGATGGAAGAAAACAACATCTTTAGTTTTGCTAACATCTAACTGAAATTTAGCATTTACTTCAATTATGAATGTAGCAACAAACATGATTCTGAGGAGGGGTCCACAGGCTTCACCAAGCTGCCACAGGGGGCCATGACACAACAAAGGTGAAGAATCTCTGATCTAAATTCAGCTTTAAGTGGTCTGTTAAAGGCAGAGATTGGACTAGATCAGCAATTCTTAACCTGGGGTCCATTAACTTATTTAAAAAATCTTTTAATAACTGTATTTCTACATAATTGGTTTCTTGTTATAATCCTATGTATTTTACTGATTTAAAAACATCATTCTGAGAAGAGGAACATAGGCTTCAGAAGACTTCCAAAAAGGTCCATGACATAAAAAAGGTTACAAACTGGTGCCCTATAAAAATGTAAGTTCTTTGAGTAGGTCAAACATTTATTAAGCACCTACTATATGCCAGACACTGTGCTAAGCACTGGAGATACAAAGAATGGTGACCACCCCTCCCTCAGGCAAAACAAAACAAGCAAAATGGTCCCTGCTCTTAAGGAACTCATAGTCTAATTGGGGGGACAACGTGGAAACAACCATGTACAGACAAGATATATACAGGATAAAGTGAAGAAAATCCACAGAGGGAGGGAATTAGTATGAAGGGAGATCAGGAAAAGGTTCTTGGAGAAGGTGAATTTTAGTGGAGACTTATTTGAAGTAAGCCAGAGAGAGTAGGAAATGGACTGGATGAGGGAGAGCATTTGCATGGAAGACAGTAAAAATTCATGGATTCAGGAGATGGAGTGTTTTGTCAGGGGAGGGGAGAAGAGAGGATGGCAAAGAGGCTAATGTAATTGGGTCATTGAGTTGGGTCTGTATAAGAATCGCTGAAAAGGTAGGAAGGGGACAATTATGAAGGGCTTTAAAAGCCAAACAGCAGATTTTATATTTAACCTGGAGGTAATAGGGAGCCACTGGAATTGACTGAATTGGGGGGTGGGTGGGTGACATGATCAGATCTTTGCTTTAGGAAGATCACTTTGGCAGTTGAGTGCAAGACAGACTGAAGCAGGGAAGGATTTGTGACTGGAACACAAACCAGCAGGCTGTTGCAAATAGTCCAGATGAAGAGGGCTTGCACCAGGGTGGTGGTAGGGTCAGAGGAGACATAGGGGCATATATGAGAGATGCTGCAAAGGTAGAATTGACAGAACTTGACAACAAATTGGATAGGGTGGTGGTGGTGGTGGTGAGAGAGAATGAAGAGTTGAGAATGACTCCTACATTGAGGGCAGGGGCTATTTTGCTTTGTATTTGTGTCCCCTGTACCTTGCACTGGATTCAGCATATAAGAAATTCTTAATAGATTTTTGTTTTCATTTATTCAAGGGCTGGCTCAAGGCAAGCCCTCATTCTTGGCTTTAGTGATAGAAAGACAAAAACTAAAGAGTTCTTGACCTTGAGGAACTTGCAATTCTCTTTGAGGGAGGAGGGGGAATACAGTGTGTACACAAATGAGTATCATACAAGGACAATTGAGCATTGACAGTGGGGAACAGTTCAATACAATACACATAATTAAGAAGACAAAGGGAAAAATCCTCCTTAAAGCCCAGTATCATTAAAATTGTCCATTTCCACTTTAGTCTTCAAGTATTTGATGGGTTGTCATGTGGAGGAGGGATTAGCCTCGCTCATCTTGGCCCCTGAGGGCAGAAGGGGAAGTGATGGGTGGAAATTTTCAAGACACAGATTTAAGCTTGATGTCTGGAAAAAATTTCCTAAGCATAAGAACTATCCAAAATTGGATTAATAATGATGATGATGATGATGATGATGATAGACAGTATTTATATAACACTTTATGATTTGCAAAGTACTTTATGAGTATTATCTCATTTGTCGCTCATATTAACACTGGGAGATACTATTGTTCCCTACATTTTTGAAGTTGAGGAAACTGAGTCAGAGGTTAAATGACTTTGCCAGGGCCACACAATTAGCATCTAAGGCCAGATTTGGATTCAGAGCTTCCTGACTCTAGGTCCAATGATCTATTCACTGTGCCACCTAGCTGCCTAAGTGGTCTGTGTTGAGGGAGTAGGGGGCATTGGTTTTGTAAATACTAGTACATATACATATTACATTCTCTCTATGGAGCACCTTGAGGACAGGACTGATTTTTTTTTATATCTCCAATATTTGACATAGCCTAGTGCTTAGCTTATGCTCACTGATTGGTCAAATACCAGTCGGTTCCCCTCCCACTGAATGTCTTTAAGCAGAGGCTGGATGTTAGGCATGTTGCAGAGGGGACTTTTGGTTGAATAAGCATTGGACTGGATAGCCTCGGAATGGTCCAAGATGATGAAATTCTGGGAGTGCCAGTCCACATTTGGTGGGGTGGGAATGTCCAGCCCTTAGGTATGCCCTTGTGTGGATCCACTCAGTCAGATTGATTAGGTTGGTGAGAGCATCATTAGCAATGATTAGCATTCGATTTACAGGGCTCCTTCGCTGCCAATGATGAAATCTAGGAGCCATCCCTGCACCTGCTGAGCTTTGCTACCCGGTAGACTCGGTGCTCATTATTCTTCCCCTTAACCTTTAGGCCTATCCTTCCTAGGCAAGGCTTGTATCCTGCCCCTAGCTTCCCTCATTCTCCAACACAACCTGACCTTTCACCCTTAAGAAAGAAATGATATTAACAGAATTACAGATTCTAAGTTGGTGGGGACCTCAATAGCCATCTATTCCGATTTGTAAACGACAAGGAATGCCTGCTGTAATGTACCTGACAAAGGGCCATCTAGCCTATGCGTGGTTCCCCCTAGTGATGGGGGAACACAATACTTTCCTGAGTCACCCATTCCACTTTGGGATGAATCTAATTGTTAGGAAGATATTCTTGTCTTTATTATCATTATTACTATTTTTGGAGGGGGGAAAGCAAAGCAATTGGGGTTAAGTGACTTGCCCAAGGTCACACAGCTAGTAAGTTTGTCAAGTGTCTGAGGCTGGATTTGAACTCAGATCCTCCTGACTCCAAAGCCAGTGCTCTATTCACTGCGCCACTTAGCTACCCCAATAGTCTTGTCTTTAAGCCTAAATATGCCTCTTTATCATTTCTTCCTTTAGCTGACATTAAGATTTTAATGACCAAGAGTTTAATATAACTTGTCCAGGGGTATTTTTATTTTAACATCATAACCCTAAAGAATGAGAGGCAATATTTCTGAACCTGAATCTACCTCTGTGAATTTTAACTAGAAGAAAATACATTTTTTATTCTCATTAACCTTTAGCTCAGAGGTTCTTCACCTGGGAGTCTGTAAACTTGCTCTAAAAATATTGTGACAACTGAATTTCAATATAATTGGTTTTCTTTGTAACCCCATGTATTTTATGGCATGTATTTAAAATATGATTCTTAGAGGGGTCCTTGGGCTTCACCACACCAACAAAGAGGTCTAAGACACAAAAATTCTAAGAACCTGGTAGAGGATAGAAGGAAATCTTTGGAGTCAGTTATAGACCTGGGTTTAAATCCTATCTATGACATACACTGGGCAGTGAGGTGGTGCAGTGGTTGGAGTGCTGGACCTGAGTTAAAATCTGGCCTCAGAGACTTACTAACTCTGTGGCCCTGGGCAAGTCACTTAACCTTGTTTGCCTTAGTTTCCACATCTGTAAAATGAGCTGGAGAAGGAAATGACAAACAACTCTAGCATCTTTGCCAAGAAAACCCCAAATAGCATCATGAAGAGTCACACACAAGTGAAAATAACTGAACAACAACAAAGGTGGTACATTGGATCAAATGCTGAACTTGGAGTCAGGAATACCTGACTTCAAATACCTGAGTTCAAATTCTGCCTCAGATAGCTTACTAGTCAAATGACCCCAGGCAAATCACTTGACCTCTCAGCCTCAGTATACTTATCTATAAAAATGGGGATAATTACAGCATCTATTTCGCTGGATTGTTTGAGGATCAAATAGGACAGCACATTTAAAAGTACTTGGTAAATTTTAAAGCACACTATAAATATTTGCTATCATCATCATCATCCCCATTATTTGTAAAGAGTACAGGGCTGACTGCTTCAGAGGGGCAATGTGGATTTGCCTTTCCTTGAGATCCCAAAGACTGTGGCTGAACTCTCCATGTGTCTGTCCTCTTAAGAAGAAGGGATTACACTCAGTGACTTCTTAAAGGCCATTGGACACCATCAAATGTGGTAGGACTACTGGCAAGATCATTGTGCATGAGTTATTCTTCAGCTATCCATCGTGCAATGGCTTATCTGGATTCCTAGGTAAGCATGAATCAGACTGGGTGGCCTCTGAGGTCCATTATGACTCTGAAAAAATATGTGATTTTTTTGAAAAGGGGAGGCTCTTGTGTAATCTGGATGATTAAGAGGCAGGAGAATGGGTAGGAATTACCTCAGAACCCCAGATCTTTGTCATCTTGGGATAACTCATTACCTTCCTTCCTAAACTTGCCTCTTCTTACAAAATCTCCATTCTGGTTGAGAGTGCTACCATCCTTCAGGGTACCCAAGGCTCCAACCACAAAATCATCCTTGACACTTTTCTTTCCCATCTCCAAAGTCAATTAGTTGACAGATCTTGCCATTTCTACTTCCACAACATCTCTCACATCTGTCCCCATTCTCTCTACTCATACAGCTTCCACCCTACTTCAGATCCTCACTGCCTCTTGCCTGGATTATTACAACAGCCTCCCATTATGTTTCCACTTTACAATTGCTTACTTGTCCAACCCATTTTCCACATGGGTACAAAAATGATTCTTCTGTAGCACATGAGACCATGCCACTTTCCTGCTCAAGAATTTCCAGTGGCTCCCTATTGCCCGAAGCAGAGATTCTTAACTCCTGGTATCCCCAAAATCGAAGGTGTTTATAGCTAGATTTCAGGGGTCCATAAATTTGGATGGGGAAAAATTACATCTTTATTTTGATATAATTGGTTTTCTTTGTAATCATATATTTTATGCATTCAAAACTATTGTTTAATAATAATAATAACTCAATTTAAAATTATTTAGAAATTTAAAAAATATTCTGTGTAGGGGTCTCTATGATCCAACAGATTTCCATAGGGTTCCAGGACACAAAAATGGTTAAGAACCCTTAGGTAGAGTATAAAATAGAAACTCCTCCTCATGGCATTTAAAGACTTTCACAATGAAGTTCCAATTTACCTTTCCAGGCTTATTTCACTTTATTCTTCTTTAGATACTCCATATATAGGCAACTTAGATTCCTAGTGTTCCTGAATTCAGCATTTCATTTTCTGCCTATATACCTTTGCACAGCTGGTCCCTCATGCTTTAAATGCTTTCCTTTTTCATCTTTTAGATCCCCTAGCTTCTTTAAGGGTTCAGTTCATGTGTCACTTTCTACAGGAATCATTTCCTAATCACTCTAGTTATCAGCGCTCTCTCTTTCCTTAAATTATATTTTACTCCCTTATCTATGTATCTGTTGTGACTGTGCCTCTCCCTTCCAGTAGAATATAAGCCCCTTGAGGGCAGGGATAATTTCATTTTTGTCTTTGTATCCTCAGTGCCTAGTATAGCTCCTGGAAGAAAGCAAGTACCTACGAAATAATTGTTGGATTGGATTAGATTAGGGGTTATCCAGGAGAATGGAGTTCCATTTTCTATGTTCCCAGTGATAACCTTCCAGCCTGGGTTACCTGGGAAAGGGCTGCATATTTCTGCCTGAACTCCCAGGGTCAAGGCTTTTACACTAGTATGCCTTTAGGATAAAGATACAGGCAAATAGTTCTCTTCAGCTTAACCAATTTGGTCCTGGAACTGATGGCAACATCTAGATAAGGATTTAATTTTGGTTAGTCTATTTATAAGTGACTGTATCTGAGCACAGCTGCTGGGCCATCCAATTATATAGTTAACTAAAGCTTTGAGAAAATGAATGGGGGGAAAATTATGAAGTAAATATTTGAACAGAGTCCCAGGTGTTTCAGTGTGTCTCACTCAAAGGCTTTTTATTTTTGGGAGGGGGGGTGGTGGGGAAATTTTCTGACTCTTTAGAGAATTAAACCCAGTGAGTAGATCCTGAAACCCTCAGGTAGTTACTGTGATTTGACATACCTTGGTGTCTGACATGGAGAACCATTTCATACTTAGACAGTGGGAAGGGCCTGCTTTAAATTCCTCTCATCAGCAGCAAATCTTGATAATCTCATTTCTGGCCATAAGACTTCGGTAAATCTAAGAGCCTTCCAAAGAGCAGCTGCTTATCTTGTTCTGTCTTAAAGATCATAACATTAAAAAGGAAAAGAACAACCTACTAATGTGATTTCCATGCTGGCAGGCTTTAACTGGCTCCCTTCCTCTGTTTGGCAGGTTATTGATGGCCTTGAAGTTGGCGACGTAGGAAACGGGAGGCTGCACACGTTACCACGTTCAATCAGATGATTAAAGTAAAGATAGGCCTTTGATCAGGAGTGAGGGCACTATTTCTTGTTAAAATAATCCATATCCCCAGATTCATGGTTGTACTCAGACAGATTGGGAGGTTGTAATTCTTCACCATAGAAACCCATAGTGCTTTACTACCCATCATATTGGCAGGCTTCCTATGGTTATGACTGAGATGCTGTATTTCATCTTCCAAATTACAATTTCAATTGATAATCTGTGCTGCTCCGGAGAGGGTCCGGTTTGGTAACAGTGGTGGTGGTGGGTGAGGAGGAGGAACTATCCTTGGTTCTGAACCATGTGAAGTATGGTCTGTGTGTCTTTTAACGCTTTGCTCCCAGGGTGAGCTCTGAGTTCATCTATAATTCTGTAACCTCCTTCTATTCTTTTATGTTGTGGAAATTTTATTAATGCCTTTTGTTTTTGACATCACCATCATTTCCTGATATGCCACGTACTGAACCTTACCCCATAGCAATTTCAATTGGCTTCAACAAACATTCATTAAAAAGCAGCTATTACATGCAAAGCACTGTGCTAAATGCCAGGGTGGAAGAGTTCCTGCCCCCAAGGAGCTTCCATTCTACTGGGTAGACACAACATGGACACAGATAAATCAATTCATGGTATATTTAAAATAATGCAAATAATTTCAAGAAGGAGAAAGTAGTAACAACTCTGGGCATGAGTCAGTTTTATTCATAAGATACCTTCTGAGCCAAGTGTTGAATTCCAAGATTTTATGAAGCTGAGAGATAAATAGATGGATATGGGAATACAGATAAATAGATTAGATAGATAGTTAGATGGATGGATGGATGATAGGTGATATCTCAATAGCTCCATAGATAATACACTGGTAGACTGACAGATGATAAATGCTTAGATGCTCAACTCTTGGGCTAAAAATACAAACAAGCAAGACAGTCCCTGTCCTCAAACAGCTTACATTTTAAGGAGAGGGCCAGGCAACACATAAAGGGGAGCTGGAAAATGAGAGGGGCAAAGCAGCTGTATAGAAGGAAAAGAACTTAGGAGATTCAAGTTGGGAGTGAAATGCAGCTTGACTGGGGCCCCTCCTGGGAAGAGTGTCCTTAATTAAGAGAGCATCCTCAAGGTGTAGGTTTCTCCAGGATGAGGTGATACACAAAGAGGAGAAAATTAAGTGGAGCATGGCTATTATACCTTCTGAAATAGTGGAAATGAGGAAGGAGGGCATTCCAGCTGCAGGGGGCACTGTATAATGGCATGGAGGTAGACTCTGGTGAGTTTTGTAAGGGAACAGCAGACAGATCAGTTTGACTGGAATTAAAAGTAAATGCAGTTGTAATAAACTCTTTTCCCCATTGAGGACAAGCAGAACCACTGCTTGGACTCAATATCCTAGTCCTACTTATGTTTATAGGGGAGGTAGAAATAACACCAAAAACAACACCCACTGATGGTAAAAGTAGCTTACTTGGACCAGTTACACATAGAGAAGAACCAAACTGGAGGCAACTCAGTTGTGAGAGCAATGAAAGATTCAGTTACACTATACCAAAAGTGTGTGCGGGAAATCCCATACCTTATATATTAATACCTGGCCTCCCCCAATCATCTAAGAAAAAAACAAACAGTACCTACTGACCTAGTTGCTTACTTTCCCAGTCATTTTCCTGACATTCATTCAACATGGACCTGAATTCCAAGAGTCAGTCTAAAAGCATTGGGCCTGAGCCTTTGAAAAATCTCACCAGTAGGGGACTTGAGTGTGGTCCCTGGGAACTACTCTTTATAGTGGGGCCCCTAATGCTATTCCAACTCTGCACCTCCATCTCTCTTTGTTACTTAAAGAGATGGAAAATTCAGGGAGAAGTTGGTCTGGTGCTGGATGAACAGGGATTATGTGCAAATTGAGGTGATTGGACTCTACACTCTCCCTATCTTAGTTTCTTCATCTTTCAAATAAAGAGTTTGTATTTGATGACCTTAAGGTCCATTCCAAGGTCTGACAGTCTAAGATTCTATGGCGAGATGAAGACAGTCAATAATGAATTGGCCTTGGAGTCAGAAGGACTGGGGATCAAATCTACTTCTGATATCTATCACTGTGCCACTCTGGGCAAGTTATATCACCTCTCAGTGCCCCCCACCCCGGGTCTTTGGATAGATTTTAAAGTGTCTGTGAACTCAGATGGGAAAAATACTCCTTTATTTTGATTATCCTTTGTAATCCTGTATATTTCGCTTTATGCATTTAAAAGCCCTGTAATCTTTTACCATAGAGGGGGAAGCATGATTTTGCTTTATGCAATCATGCTTCTCTGTAGCCTCCTGGTTACTCTTTCAAGACGTACTTATTGGGCCTGGAAGCTTTTGATCAATATATCAAAATGGAGTTGCTGGTTCATGGGTTGGTTACTGTGGAGCCTAAATATATGTTTTGATTCTTCTGCCTTCTACTTTGAGAGTTTCTTATATCCGGCGGTTCCGAACCTTTCAGACATGTTTATGATCCTCTTTGAGATTATAAACTCTGCCCTCCTACTACACCCTGTTCTAGGTATCATAATACTGTCAAAGGGATCTATGACAGAAAAGATTTTAAGAACCCAGCTCAGACCATAAGTTGTAGAATCCGTGCTGATTTGCCCCCTCACTGGGAGCTCCCTCTACCAAAAAAATCACAGGTAAAGTCATCTGCACACCTAACAAAAAGTGGTGAGATGATTTCTAAGGTCCCTTTTAGCTCCAAATCAATGACACCCTCTAAGTGAGATAAGTCCTAACTCTGAGACTGGCTACATCTCTGGAGTCTCTCATGAGGTAGAGACCTAGTGAGAAATATAGACTCTCTACAGGGGGAGTATAACTTTGCCTGAAGGTGAAAAAAAGCCTCAGCACCTGGACGTTTTTCTTTTTTGGCCAGCCTTCAAAATTCTCACCCTACTAATATTGTTTTGAGAATATGACCTCATCTACTCACTTTTATCGTATTTAAGTAGCATAAAGGTCTACCTGTGTCATTAGGTCTGGCCAGGGCCAAGCTGTGAAGTGGGCAAAGCTAATTTTCATTGTTCCCTCCTTCCCTGTCAGTTTCCTTTTCCCCATCTCAGTAGTGCCTGTCTTCAGCCCTGGCTCCTGTTTCCCTAGTGTTCATCCTTCAAACAACTATGTACAAACTCTATACAAGCTATCTTAGTCCAATGACCCCATTTTACAGATGGGGAAACTCAGATACAGAGAAATTAAAGGATTCCCCAAAGTCCCATAGGTAGTAAATGACAGAACCAGGTTTTGAACTCAGGTGTCATGATTCTAATGTCAATTTCATGTCAGTGCTTTGCCCACCATTTTAACATGCCACCTGTCTCTCCTAAAATGTGATGTCTAGAAATGAATATAATACTTTTGATACAGAGTAATTCTATTTTAAAACTTTAAAAATTAGAAACTTACCAAACCAACACACCAAACCTATGGTCAAGGATTTCTGTTCTGATGATGGGATTTCAGGCACTGGGGAGCCTAATGTGTATGGAGCCACTTGGTCGTCTGACATACCATCATGTCAGTTCTTTGCTTCCCATAAGAAAATAAAGAGTTGGTGCCCTTCAGCTGAGTAGTGGGCCTGGATACTCTTCTAGGGACAACTTTCCTTAACCCTAGGGGCAGCATTTGAATCAGCAAGGGGTGTGTGTGTGTGTGTGTGTGTGTGTGTGTGTGTGTGTACTGAGCACTTGAATGTAAGCATGCAAGCCTTTGGAAACACTGCAGCCTTTGGCTGTTGTTTTAAGTCCTTGAACCAATTGTCCAGAAACAGATGTATGCCAAATATTGTCACTGATCATGCAAGCCAACACACAGCCCATTTGGCAGTCACCCAAACACTGGGGATTGGCCAATGGTCTTTAGAATACTAGGGCCATGTGCCAACCTCATCAGGTAAATAATAACTCCTATTCTGATAGCTCTTGGATGTTTATAAAACACATTCCCTGCAGCAATCCCAAGAGGTCTTATTATCCCCTACATGCCATTATAGAGAGAACAATGGATGTGAAATCAGAAACCCTGGGTTCAAATCCCAACCCCTCTATTTCCTACCCGTATGACATTGGGAAATCTCTTCCCCTCTCTGGGCCTCAATTTTCTTCATCTGTAAAAGAAGTCTATGTCTATGGTCTATGTCTCTAAGGACCCTTCCAACTCTAAATCCTATGATACCATTTTACAGATGGGGGAACTGAGGCTCAGAACAGCTAGGTCACTGAGATTAATAAGACTCAGAGATGACACTTGAACCTGACTCTGAAATTAGTGCTCTTTCTATGACATTGGTTTAGCCTGTGGCTTATTTTTTGTGATTCTTTTTCTTTTTTATTATGAACTTAATAGTCATCACCAAACACTAAGATTTTACTATCCAAAGAACAAAAAGGCGGTCACTTTATGAAACTGAATAGTGATATACAGCTTTGAAAAAGGCGTATGTTAAACTTAACAGGATTTGTGTCCCCTTTCTGAATCTCCTCTATTCTTAGTGCTTTATTGATGTTCCTTCCTTTTTTCTAAAATAATTTGCATTTCTATCACTACTCATTACATCTTCCTCCAAAAGAAGCCATCCCTTATAATAAAATTAGAGGGAGTTAGGTGACAGAGTGGATATAATGCTGGCCCTGGAATCAGGATGACAGGAATCGAAATTCTGCCTCAGACACTTACTAGCTATCTAGACAAGTCAGCTAACCTCTCTGGGCTTTGGTTTCTTCATCTATAAAATGGAGATCATAATATCACTCATCTATCCACTAAGGCTATTATGAGGATGATATGCATAAAGCATTTTGCAAACCTTATAGCACTATATTTTTGTTGTTGAGTTGTTTTAGCCCTGTCTGACTTTTTGTGACCCCATTTAGGGTGTTCTTGGCAAAAGTACTGAAGTAGTTTGCCATTTCCTTGTCCAGTTCATTTACAGAGGAAGAACTAAGGCAAACAGGGTTAAGTGACTTGCCCAGGGTCACACAGCTAGTAAGTGTCTGAGGCCAGATTTGAATTCAAGAAGAAGAGTCTTCCTGATTCCACACCCAGTGCCCTATCTACTTCTCACCTAACTACCCCAAAGTACTATAGAAATTCTAGCTATTATTGTTAGTCAAGCAAAACAAGCCAACACCTTGGACATATCTGAAATAGTATGTCTCATCCTATATCTCTGGTCCACCACCTCTCTGGAAAGGGGTGAGAGGTGTGTTTCATTCACAGTCCTTTCAAGTCATCCACTGGTCACCACTTGGATGGGAGTCCTGAAGGTTTTCATTATTCTTTTCCTTTTCATTGTTGGGGTTATTGAGTAAATTGTTCTCCTGGGTCTGTTCATTTCACTCTATGTCAATTAATATGTGACTTCCCAAATTTCTCAGAATCTTCTTTGTACATATATTTTATATATCTATGTGTAAGCATACACACATATAGGCATATACACATGTTGTATTATTATTTCATATATACATATTTAATATATGATATATGTTTAATACATATACATACATGTAGTCATTCATTCTGAAAAAAAAGACATCATATTTGTCATTTCTTACAGAATGATGATATTCCATTATGTCTACACACCACAATTTGCCTTGGCTTCCACTCCAGTCCAACCACCTGCTCAAGAATAGAGGGAGATATTTTTGTGGCAATGACAGCACAGTGACTGGATCTAAAAAGAGGAAAGATGATTGTGGGAAACAGAAACCCCTTTTTGCTTGTGAGAACACTTCAGGCAGTGTATCCATTTAAAGGGGATAGACCTATTTAGGATTAGCTATGTCATTCAGTGGATGCAGTGCTGGGCTTAGAGTCAAGAAGATCTGCTGGCTGGGTGATCCTGGTCAAGTCACTTTACTGTCTGCCTCAGTTTTCTCCACTGTAAAATCTGGAATAGTAATAGCACCTACTTTCCAGGTTTGTTTTAAGGATCAAATGAGACATTTGTAAAGTACTTAGCATGGTGCCTGACACATAGTAGGTGCTTAATAAGTGCTTCTTCCCTTTCCCACCCTCTTTCGTTTAGATACAGTGACTTTTTGAGAAGCAAAAAGAGATGTCAGCCTGGGAATAGGCTCTGGGATGATGTGATTCCTCTACAGCAAAGTAGTCTTACAGACAAAATAATGGACAAAATGATGAATAAAAAAGATGGAGAACAGCAATCTGGATGATAGTATGACTAAGTGGATTCCAAATTGGTTGAATGAGCAGATCCAATAAAAATGATAGTAATGATAATAGCTAAATTTTATATAGTACTTACTATGTGCCTGGCACCGTGCTAAACACTTTCCAATGATCTCATCTGATCCTCACAAACAAACCTGCATGGTAGATGCTATTACTATCCTCATTTTATAGTTGAGAAAATCAAGGCAGAGTGAAGTGACTTGGCCAGGATGACTCAGATAGTGCTCGAGGTCAGATCTGAACTCAGGTCTTCTTGACTCCAGGCCTAGTGCTCTATCCACTATGCCACCTACCTCCAAAACATTATTACCAACAATCCAATGCCAACTTGGAAGGAGGTCTCCACTGGTGAATTCCAGAGATCTGTGTTTAACCCAGGGCTTGTTTAACAGTTGAATGAGTGTCTTGGTTCAAGGCCTAAATGATGAACTTATTACAAAGCTAGGAGGGGTAGATAACACATAGGTGATAGACTCACAATGCAAAAGGAGTTAGGCCAGAACCTTGGGCTGATTCAAACAAGATGAAATTTAATAGGGATGAATGCATATTCTTACATTTGAGATAAAAAGTTTCTAAGTTTAAGACAAAGGATAATGGTTAAGCAGCAGTATGTCTGAAAAAGATCTGGGAGTTTTAGTGGGCTACAAACTCAATATGACTCAACTGTGTGATGTGGCATTTTAAAGAGCAGTCATAAGTTGTATCAGATGATCATAATATCTTGAACAAGGACTTTGATACTGTCAGTCGTGAGGGCTTTTAGAAAATTATGTCAAAATGTGATTCCCTGGAGAAGTGCATCAGTACTGTGTGTCAGTTTCATGACAGCATTCTTACCTGGGTTGTGGATAATTGATGATGCTCTCATGCTTTCCCAGTCACCAGTGGAGGAGAGCAGGGCTGTGTGCTTGCTTTCATGCTTTTTAAAAAGCACGATATTTTCTTTTTTTTGTTTTTTTTTGAGGGGGAAAGTTTCAGAGGTTAAAATTTACATTCCCTTTGGGCAGAGCACAGATAGGTAAGGGTGTGAGACCCTATGCGGATGGAAGGAAGAGAAAGAAAAGAAAAAAGGAAAGGAAAGGAAAGAAAGAAAGAAAAAAGAAAGAAAGGAAGAAAGGAAGAAAAGAAGAAAGGAAGAAAGGAAAAAAGGAAGAAAGAAAGAAAGATAGGAAGGAAGGAAGGAAGGAAGGAAGGAAGGAAGGAAGGAAGGAAGGAAAAAAGGAAGAAAGAAGGAAAGAAAGAAAGGAAGAAAGGAAGAAAGAAAGAAAGAAAGAAAGAAAGAAAGGAAGAAAGAAAGAGAAAGAAAGAAAAGAAGAAGGAAAAAAGAAAGAAAGAAAGAGAGAAAGAAAGGAGGAAAGGAAGGAAGGAAGGAAGAAAGGAAGAAAGAAAGGAAGAAAGGAAGAAAGAAAGAAAGAAAAAGAAAAGAAGAAGAAAAAAGAAGAAAGAAAGGAAGAGAGAAAGGAAGAAAGAAAGGAAGGAAGGAAGGAAGAAAGGAAGAAAGAAAGGAAGAAAGAAAGAAAAAGAAAGAAAGAAAGAAAGGAAGGAAGGAAGAAAGGAAGGAAAGAAAGAAAGAAAGAGAAAGGAAGGAAGAAAGAAAGGAAGGAAGAAAGAAACCATGTTGTCTACTTGGCCAGTTCTAGTTTAGTGCCTGGTGGGAAGCTCCTTTGCTACTCACAGAGGCTTTTTGTCCTTCGTTCTTGAAGAGGACCATGACATCAGAGAGGTGATGACAACTGATGCTGTTTTAGTCAGAAACCTCTTCCAGATTGACTTTTTTTTGGACTATGTAAAGAGGACATTCTCTGCCTCATTTCTCATTAAGCCTTAATCACTAAATGGGCGTTGCCTCTGTCAAACCGAGACTTCTAAAATTTTAGTTTGAAAAGGCCAAGGTCTCCTTCTGCTCCCTGGGCCACCTCCCATTGTCCTAATCCATATTTGACCACTGGACCCAGATGGCTCTGAAGGGGAAAGTGAGGTTGGTGACTTTGTACAGCCTTCCCTCACTTAAATCCAATTTACTTGCATGCCATGGCATCACCTCTCTGAATGTCATGGCCCTCTTTGAGAACAAAAGACAAACAACAGTGATTCTCTGCTGGTAACAAACTCACCAGTAAAGGAAGAGGAAGGAAAACATTTCCCTAATAATGTCAATTAATGCCCTTTTAAAAATCTTTTGGATGAGACCTTTCCAAACTGGATTAGAGGAACAGGGAGCCTGTAAGTAAGCAAAGTTTGCTTCTAATACCTAGCAGGATCCCTCTATTATGACAGGCCTGGCCAGAGATTAGGCTTGACCTTCGTCTGTTGCAGGAGAGCAAATAGATGCAAAAACCTAGTGAATCAAGGGTGTTGGCTGCCTATTGGTTGGACCATTATTCCCAAAGGCAGTTTGCTTGGATGGGAAGGGACAGATGTTGCTAGCTTACAGCACACAATTGGATTGTCCATGTTTATTGAATTTGCCTCCTCAGGGCCTCACTTATTCTGAGAAACAAATGCAGAGGAAGGCGCCAGTGTCAATTCCGATTAGAGGCAGGTTGCCTTCATGGTTAAAGCTAGTAAGAGTTACCATGGGATTGGAATGGAAGGCTCTGTGCTCCCCTAGCCCTGTGATAGATAATGTTAGGTTCCATGCACATGGGTGCAGATCAGATTGATGGAGAAGAGACCCAGCTCTGACACTTATTAGCTATGCAATCTGAAAAATGGATCTAGTTAGATGACCTGGGTTCCATTTCTTGTTCTTCTACTTGAGTGATTTTGAGTTTACCTTTCTGGACCTTAGTTTCATCATTAGTTTTTTGTTATATGAAGGAATTGGACTATATGGTATCTAATGGGTCTTCTTTCTTGAAAATTAATGAGCTGTCTGATCCTCAGTTTTCTCATTTGTGAAATTAGAATAGTAATCCTTGAACCAATATACATTTCAAAGACTTTGTAAAAAAAAGTTTTGTAAACCTCAATGTAGTTGTAGTATAGTTGAAGGAGGGTTAACCTTTGCATCAGAGAACCTGGGTTCAAATACTGCCACTGACAAATCATTTATCTTGATTTTTGTTATCTGCAAAATGAGGATATGGACTATAAAGCCTCTGGGATTCTTTTTTGCTCTAAATCAATGGCCCTATACTCATGAATTATTGTTACCATGTGGCACTGTGGGTCTTGGATTCAAAAAGACCTACCTGAGTTCAAATCTTGTCTTAGACATTTTTATCTGTCCTAAGTTTTTTTGTTGTTAAATCATTTTTTTCAGTCATGTTCAACTCTTTGTGACCCCATTTGAGGTTTTCATGGCAGAGATACTGGAAGGGTTTGCCATTTCCTTATCTAGCTCATTTTACAGGTGAGGAAACTGAGGCAATCAGGGTTAAGTGACTTACCAGGGCCACAGAGTTGGTGTTTAAGGTTGGATTTGAACTCATGAAGATGAGTCTTTCTGACTCCAAGCCCAGCGCTCTATCCACTCTGCTACCTAGTTGTCCCATAGCAAGTTAAGCCAAGTCAATGAATGCACTTATTTTTTTAAATTTAGAAATATGGAAAATTCTTTTAATTAGTTTATCTTTTGTTTTCAACATTCACTTCAACAAGATTTTGAGTTCCAAATTTTCTCCCTATCTCTCCCCTCCCCTTACCCCAAGATGGCATGTATTCTGATTACCCATTTCCCCAATATGCCCTCCCTTCTATCACTACCCCCCCTTCTCTTAATCCCTTCCCTTCTATTTTCCTGTAGGCCAAGATAGATCTCTATGCCCCATTGCCAGTATATCTTATTTCCAAGTCGAATGTAAAAACAATTTTTAACATTCATTTTTAAAACTCTGAGTTTCAAATTCTCTCCCTTCTTCCCTCCCCACCCACCCCATTGAGAGGGCAAGCAATTTGATATAGGTTAAACATGTGTAGTCATTCAAAAACACTTCCATAATAGTCATATTGTGAAGGACTATACTTCCCTCCATCAAATACTGCCCACCATTTATTCTATGACCTTGTCCCTCCTCAAAAGTGGTTTGCTCATGATTACCCCCTCCCCCAATCTGTCCTCCCCTCTCTTATCCCCTTCTTCCCTACTTTCCTGTAGGGTATGATAAATTTCCTTACCCGGTTGAGTGTGTACGTTTTTCCTCCTTAAGCTAAATCCAAATGAGAGTAAGGTTCGTTCATTCCTTCCCCCTCTGCTGTAAATGCCTTTTCTTGCCTCTTTTATGTGAGATGATTTACCCCATTTTACCTTTACCTTTCTCCTTCTCCCAGTATATTCCTCTCTCACCCTTTAATTTTATTTTTTAGGTATCATTCCTTCATATTCAAGTCACCTTGTGCCCTCTATGTGTGATTATACATACATACATATATATACATACATATATATATGTACATATATGTATATATGTACACATACACATACACACACATTTTCCCTCTAACTACCCTAATACTGAGAGAGGTCTCATAAGGTACAAATATTTTTCCATGTAGGAATGTAAACTTTAATAAGTCCTTTACGATTTCTCTTTCCTGTTTACCTTTTCATGCTTCTCTTGATTCTTGTATTTGAAAGTCAAATTTTCTATTCAGCTCTGGTCTTTTCATCAAGAATGCTTGAAAGTTTCATTCCATTGGTCATAATTCTTCTTTTCCACTTGACCATTGTTTAAATAAGTTTAATGCCAAAGTATGTGTAGAACATATATCAGATTCCATGCCATCTTCGGGGGGAGGGGGGGAGGAGAGGGTGGGGAAGAAAATCTGAAACTCAAAAACATGCAGAATTGAGTGTTGCAAACTAAAAATAAAAATCTTAATTTGAAACAAGAATGCTCGAAAGTCCTCTATTTCATTGAATATCCATTCCCCCCCTCCCCTGAAGGATTACACTAAGTTTTGCTGGGTAGGTGATTCTTGGTTTTAATCTTAGCTCCTCTGACCTCTGGAATATCATATTCCAAGCCCTTTGATCCCTTAATGTAGAAGACGCTAAATCTTGTGTTATTCTGATTGTGTTTCCATAATACTTGAATTGTTTCTTACTGGTTGCTTGTAATATTTTCTCCTTGACCTAGGGAGTCTGAAATTTGGCTACAATATTCCTAGGGGTTTTCCTTTTAGGATCTCTTTCAGGAGGTGATCTGTGGGTTCTTTCAATTTCTATTTGCCCCTCTGGTTCTAGAATATCAGGGCAATTTTCCTTGATAATTTTTTGAAAGATGATATCTAGGCTCTTTTTTTGATCATGGCTTTCAAGTAGTCCAATAATTTTTAAATTATCTCTCCTGGATCTATTTTCTAGGTCAGTTGTTTTTCCCATGAGATATTTCACATTGTCTTCTATTTTTCCATTCTTTTGGTTCTGTTTTATAATTTCTTGATTTCTCATTGAATCCCTAGTTTCCATTAGCTCCATTCTAATTTTTAAGGAATTATTTTCTTCAGTGAGCTTTTGGACCTCCTTTTCCAACTGGCCAATTCTACTTCTTAAAGCATTCTTCTCCTCATCGACTTTTTGGACCTTTTTTGCCATTTGGGTTAGTATATTTTTAAGGTGTTTTTTCTTCAGTATTTTTTGGGTCTCCATTTAGCAAGTTATTGACTCATTTTTCATGATTTTCTTGCATCAATCTCATTTCTCTTCCCAGTTTTTCCTCTACTCCTCTTACTTGTTTTTCTAAATCCTTTTTGAACTCTTCCGTGGCCTGAGACCAATTCATATTTTTCTTGGAGGCTTTTGATGTAGGCTCTTTGACTTTGTTGACTTCTTCTGGCTGTGTCTTTTGATCTTCTTTGTCACCAAAGTAAGATTCTATAGTCTGAATTTTTTTCTGCTGTTTGCTCATTTTCCCAGCCATTTACTTGACTTTTTAACTTTTTGTTAAAGTAGAACTCTGCTTCTACTGCGGAGGGTGTACTGTCCCAAGCTCCAGGAGTTTTGTGCAGCTGTTTTCAGAGATACTTCTAGGGACCTGTAAATTTTCAGTTCTTCCTAGGTCATATGATCAAAAGAGAGGTTTTTACTCTTCTCCTGGCCTGTTCTCTGATCTATGAGTGACTACAAGCACTCTTTTCTGCCTTGGCACTGTGAGGAGGATTCCCTCTTTACTGCTGCTACAAAATCCTCGGTGCCAGTGCTCCTCCTCATCCCAGGGCTGCCACCCAGGACTGTGACCCAGATCTAAGCATAGGCAAAGCAAGAGAATCCAGCAAAGGGATCTCTGCAATCCCTCTCTGATCAGCCACTTGATCCCCTCACCATCTGTGGGCAGAGAGTTCTAGAAGTAGCCATAGCTGCTGCTGTCCTGTGGCTGGGGCCTGACCATGCTCTTCTCTCACCCAGGTCCCACAGACCTTTCCTACTGACCTTTTAAGTTATGTTTGGTGTTTGTGGATTGAGAAGTCTGGAAACTGCTACAGCTGCCAATGATTCAGTGCCCTGAGGACTGCTCCAGGTTTGCAAGTCTGTGCTGGCATGTTTTGTGCTGAACTCTTCCAGGTTGTCTTGGGCTGGAAATTTGTTTTATTCTGTCATATTGTGGATTCTGATGCTCTAGAATTTGTTTAGAGTCATTTTTTACAGGTATTTGCAGAGGTTTGGGGGAGAGCTCAAACAAGTCTCTGCTCTTACTCTGCCATCTTGGCTCCACCCCAGTATCAACAAATGCACTTATTAAATGCCTACCAGGCACTTTACTAGCCTCTGGATACAAAGATACAAAGAAAAGCAGGAATATTTCCTGCCCTCAAGGAGCTGACATTCTAAAGAGAGAGATAGCATATAAATAGGTAGTTATAGGCAAAACATATAAAGGAAAAATCGAAGATAATTTCATAGGGAAGGCACTAAGGTTAAGGAGGAATGGGAAAGGTTTCTTGCAGAACCTAAGTTTTTAGCTAACACTTGAAGGGCAACCAGGAGGGAGAGATGAGGAAGTAAGGAATTCTAGGCACAATTAACAGCCACTGGAAATGCTCAGTCTGGAGGCCAGTGTAACTAGATTGTGAGTGTGGGTGTGTGGGTGTCGTGAATGTGTGTGTGTGTGTGTGTGTGTGTGTGTGTGCACATGTGTGTAAGTCATGAGAAGACTGGAAGTGGGAAGGCAGGTCTTGAAGGTCTTTAGAAGCCAAAGGACTTTATATATAATTCTGGAGATAATATGAAATTACTGTTGTTTATCGAGTAGGGAGGTTGAAATGTTGTGACCTGTGTTTTAGGAAGATCAGCTAAGAAGAGGATGGACTGGAGGGGAGAGACTTGAGTCAATGAGACCAACCAGCAGGCTACTACAATAGTCCAGTCATAAGGTGATAAGAGCCCCCATCAGGGTATCAGAGGAGAGAAGGGGGAGTGGCATATAGGAGAGATATTGTAAAGGTGGAATTGGCTGCACTTGGCAACAGATTAGACAAAGGGGATGAATGGAGGCTGACTCCTAGGTTGTGAGTCTGGGTGACTGGGAAGATGGTGGTGCCCTTGGTAGTAACATAGAATTTCAGAAGAGGGAAGGGATCTTTTTTGGAGAAAGATAATGAGTTCAGTTTTTTGACATGGTGAGTTTAGGACATTTATGGGACAGCCAGTTTAAGAGGTACAACAGCCAGTTGGAGATATGAGACTGGATGACAGGAGAGAGGTTAGAGCAGGAAAAATATATCTTAGCATCATCTGCATTGTGATGGTTGAATATGTGGAAACTAATGAGATCACTAAGCAAAACAGAATAGAGAGAGAAGAGAGACTCCAGGTCAGAGCCATGAGCGACACCTACGGTCACTGGGAATGAACTGGATGAAGATCCCACAAAGAAGACTGAGATGGAGTGGTCAGATAGGTAGATAAGTCATTCAGCCTCAGCGAAACTGTTTCCTCTTTTGTAAAATTGGGATAATAATTACATCTATCTTACAGGGTTTTTGTGGGGACCAAATAAAATAAAATATGTAAAGCCCTTTGTCAACCTAAAAGTACCTAATATGATTATTTGATTTCAAAATCCTAAAGACAATGGTTTGAGATCCTGGTTTTTCTATTTAGTAGCGGTGTGTTCTTAGACTAGTATATGAACTTTTCTGAATCAGTTTCCTCCTTTGTAAAATAAGGTATTTGACCAGAAGGTTTCTAGCTCTATATATCTATGACCCTATGATACTGTTTAGGGCTGGGGAAAAGAATCCCATTAAGCAAATATTTGTTTATTGTTTTAAGGCCATGTATTAGGCACTGGGAGATAGAAAGAGAAAGTGAAAAACAGCCCAAGCTCTCAAAGGAGCTTCCATTCTGTCATTGCAGCTAGAAACTGGTACAGTCAGATCACAAGGCCCTAGGTCTTGATCTGAGTAATTCATCTACATGTAGCCCAGGGCCCAGCCCCTGGTGATGGCTCTGCAGTGACAGAGACGATGGACCTCAGCCTTCTAGGAGGCAAAAAAGACCTCTCCTGCCCTAGAACCAAATTCCAGTGGATGAATTGGTTAGATGTAATCACAATGTTGCATAGGCCTCTCCTGGGTGCTGATGAGGGCTTGAGAGCGAAGGCCAAAATCTCCTTCCTAATTAAAGGGCTTAATGAACCTGCATATCTTGGAATTTCATTTCAATGAATTACAAGTAATTTATATTAGTTGAAGAGCTGCCAAGACAGTCCCAAACCCAGTCCTTCCATCCTTGTCTGGTGTAGGGGGTGGGTGGGGTGGGGGGTGGGGAAAGCTGCAATTTATTGTGTCTTTCTTGGGTAGGAGTGGAAGAACAGGCCAGGAGCAGGCAATAGGAACTGCTGAGATAAAAATAACTGTTCTTCAACCTGCTCTCATAAAACCATGATTCAATCAGAAATGCTTAAAGAAACATTAGGGATATTGCTTTTTTTTTATTTCTACCACCATCCACTGTTACCTGGTTCCATTCTAAAAGAGTATGTTTCCTCTATGGAACCCAATTACCTTCCAATAATGCACAGCCTTGGTTTCCTGGATATTGCCTCTGACCTGGAGGAAGCAGCTAGTTCCCTCCCCATGGAGAGGCATAAGGGAAAGAAAGGAAGGCAACTGCACTCAAATCCATTGACTTGGCCTGGTAGAGTTGCATCTCAGGCCCATGGATCACAGAGCCTTCTCTTGTACTTTTTGAATATGACTTTCAGTCATTGCTCAGTGGTGAGATGATACTTAAACAAGTTACAAAGTGGCAGCTTGCTGTTGGCCAGAAGCTACAGAATCATAGAGTTTTAGTGTTGGGAGGGAATTTAGAGGCCATCTAGTCAAACCTAAGGGACAGCTGGGTGGTGCAGTGAAATAGAACCAGGATTGGAGTCAGGAAGACTCATCTTCCTGAGTTCAAATCTGGCCTGAGACTATTACTAACTGTGTGACCCTGGGCAAGTCACTTAACCTTAAGAAACTCTCAGTTCCTTATCTATAAAATGAGCTGGAGAAGGAAACGGCAAACTACTCTGGTATCTTTGCCAAGAAAGCCTCAAATGGGATCATGAAGAATTGGACATGACTGGAAGGACCAAACAACAACAAAAAAGTCAAACTTATAACTGAACACGAATTGGGCAGCTAACTAGTGCTGTGGAAAGAGTTACAAGCCATGAGTTAGAACCTCAGTTCAGATCTGGTCTCAGACTCTTAGCTGTGTGACCCTGGGCAGGTCATTTAGCCTCTGTCCACCTTAGTTTCTTCAGCTGTAAAACAAGGATAATCACAGTGACTACCTCCCAGGATTGTTGTGAGATAGCATTTGTAAAGCCCTGAGTATATAGTAGATGCTATACAAAGGTCAGCTGCTATTACTATTGTCCCCTCAGCCCAGCCCCAAAGAAGGGGTATGAGAAGTGCCTTGTGCCCCCAGCTTCTTTGCAGAGGTAGTCATTTGATGTCATACTTTTTATTGATATGTTGGTTAGTTTTGCTGAACTTTTCCCTCCCTCTTTTAATTTTTTTTCATAATGAGGGATGGGCCTCTAGAAGGGAGAAGGAGAGTTATAGGATCATAGATTTAAAAATGGATGGGGTCTTAGAGATCATCAAGTCTAACCCTCTCATTTTACATTTGAGGAAACAGAGGCTGATAGAGATTAAGTGACTTGCCCAGGGTCACACAGCTAGTCAGTGCCTGAGGAAAGATTTGAACTCAGGTCTGCTCCACTCCAAGTCCAGTGCTCTTTCCACTTTTCCAATGAGTATAAGGAGGGGCAAATCAGTCTAGGTTGGAAGTCTAGGGAGCAAGTCAAAGCTCCCATGCCGTTGGATGGTAGGATCAAGCCTTTGAGTAACCCCTGTAATAACAAAAGATAACAATGAAATATTTTTAAAAATAATCCCCTTTGCAACATACTCAATAAGTGGCCACCCAGCCTCTACTTGAAGGTCTCCAGGGAGGGGAAGCACATTACATACTGAGACAGCTCTTTTCCCTTTGGGATAACTGTCATTATTAGGAAAATTGTCCTTACTTTGAGCCTAAATTTATCTCTGCGTATCTTTCATCCATTGCTTATATTTGTCCCTGCTGGGGTTAAGAAGAGCCCAAATAATTCCTCTTCCATGTGACAACCCTCTAAATAACTGAAGACAGCTATCATGTTACCCCTGAACCCTCTCCTCTCTAGGCTAACTACTCCCTGTTTCTTCAGTAGAAGTGGGTATAGAACAATTCACCATCTTGGCTCACCTCCTCTGGATGCTAACTAGCTTACCAATAAAGTGCTTCCTAAAATATGTCCCTCAGAATGCCAAGTGTGATGATTTGTCATCTCAGCTACCTGGTAGGCTGAGGCTGGAGGATCTTGTAACTGTTCTTGGGAGTTCTGAGATATCGTGGGCTATGCTAATCAGGTGTCCAAATGAAGCATGATGTTAATATAATTCCACTGAGGGGAACCACTAGGTCCATTTGGGCAAGCACCAGGTTGCTTAAGGAGGGGCAAATCAGCCTAGGTTGGAAATGGAGCAAGTCAAAGCTCCCATGCTGTTGGATGGTAGGTTCAGGCCTTTGAGTAACCCCTGTACTTCTAGCCTAGATAAGATGCAGACACCAGTCTTTAAAAAAAAAGATTGGAACACAATACTCTCTTGTGTTGTCATCAAACAATTTAGTGTAGGAGTTGGCCAACTATAGCCTACCATCTGTTTTTGTATGGCTCATGAACTAAGAATGGTTTTTACATTTTTTAAATGTAATCCCCAGTGGTGGAGTGAGTATAGCCCTGATTTTCTTAAAAGAAAACATAGATACAAACTGACTGATGTATGCTGAGGGAAAGGGCTAGAGAATTCTTTCACAATGGAGTTTTGTAGATTAATTTCCTCCTGACTAGGCAGGAAGACACTGAAAGATATCAGGGAATGGTTAATGGCTCCCTCTGGCCCAGTGAGCTCTAGCAAGAGTATGCATGGCTGAAGTCTCCACGGGCACTGGTATTGGAGTCTTAGGCATGCTGGCTCTAGTAGTCTAGCTGGGGCTGGGGAATTCTGTTTTTTAATTAGATTTTTTATTTTTAGTTTACAACACTTAGTTCTACATGTTCTTGAGTTGCAAATTTTCTTCCCTTCCCTCTCCTCCCTGCTTCCCTGCCAAGATGGCATGCAGTCCGATATAGATTCTACATAAACCTTCGCGTTTAAACTTATTTCCACAGTAGTCAAGTTGCAAAGAAGAATTATGACCAATGGACTGAATCATGAGAGAGAAGAAACAAAACCAAAAAAGAAGAGAAAGAAAAGAGAGCAAATATTTTGCCTCAATCTGCATTCAGACTCCACAGTTCTTTCTCTGGATGTAGCTAGCTTTTTCCATCGTGAGTCTTTTGGAGCTGTCTTTGAGCCTTGTATTGCTGAGGGGAGCCAAGTCTATCAGGGCTGGGGGATTCTTGCTGTGGACCTCAGTGGCTTCTGTGGTCATGGGTCTGCTGAGCACAACTAGCTTTATGATATCAGTGCATCCTGGATGTCTCAGTGAAAACATGAAGAGTTTTGAGGTCAATCCGGTTGTCAGGTAGATATGATTTATCACCAGCTTTCAGATGTCAAGGATGGGATCATTAAGTTCCAATGGGATGTGATAGAATCATAGAACTGGGGTATCATCTGGTCCCATAGTTCATGATTTGTGGGCCACTGACAGATCTCCTGTTCCATGGAGAAATCTTAAAGGGCTCCTGAATCTGCATTAAAATCTCCACATTGGAAAAACATTCCTTTGTAGACTTAATAAGTAGCATATCCTGTCTATACAAGGAAGGGAGTTCCATACCCCCTTCATCACTCCAGAAATCATTTCCTTGGATCAGCCAATGAGGATTGGCAGTATATGTCTATTTCTTAACCCCCCTTCCCTTTCTACACCCTTTCCCTCGATGATCTCATTAGGTCTTAAGGGTTCCATTATAATCTCTATGCAGAAGACTTCCAGATCTACAGGTTGAGTTTCAGTCTATCTCCTGAATTCTGGTCCCATATCAATCAAGCAGTCAGTCAACCAATCAATAAACAAGTCTCTATCAAGCTCCTACTGTGCCCTAAATACCATGCTTGGCACATTTGTAGACCAAAAGGAAACAGTCTCTGCCCTTATTAGGGCACTTGTACCTTGATAAAGGAGACCACATGTACATATATACATGGAGTACCTCCTGTGGGCTACCCTCTCAACATTTTTCCTTCTAGGCTGGAGCCCCCAGAGGGAGGGCAGCTGACTAGTTCTAACCTTAAGTGCTAGAGATAATTCTGAAGAGTTGAGTTTCTACTACTGTCACTTATAAGTACCCTCTAGTGTGCTCCCCATTAACAATAAGTTAGGCAGATTTTAGTTTTTCAAAAAGGGATTTATTGAGAAGGTTTGGCAAGAACAGTAGTCACAAAACAGTGTCCTACCCAGGGATGATGCATCTTCTTATTGCACACACAAGCTTATTTCAGGAATGGGCTTTAAGTTAAGGTACACTGGCAGATATACATGTAGCATGTATGTCAAAGGAGTGACTTGTAACTCCTGGCTCTAAACGTTCTCTTTCTTTGTGGAGTCCTTGTAAAGATCCCTGTCCTCCCCACCCCCTTAAATTGCTGTATTTTCTTCTGGACTCTGACAGTCAGTTTCTCTTCAGAGTCCTTAGCCAGCATGTCTTTCTGTCATGAGGGATGATGATCCCTGCATCCATTGCTATGCTCAGGTGGCTTCTTTTTATATCTACTTGCAGGGATTTTCTCCGTCATTGGCCACTACTGCTCTGGTAGCCACTGCCACCATCTCTAGTCATTAGTAGGACATCTCCTGGAACCTCAAATTCCCCAGGACTCCCACGGTTACCTGGATGATCCCCTCTCAGAATAAACAGTGTTTTAAGATTGGGAAAGAGCAAACCCAAAGTGCAAATCTTCATTCTTATCCACCTTTAAATCACTGAATGTGTGTTGCCTCAGAGAAACTGAGACCTGGGAAAGATCTTAAAAGGAATATAAATTTTTTAAAACAGAGCTCTAGAAAACCAGGCATTGATAAAGCCATTGGGATTCAAATTGAGTTATTTGACTATGCCTCAAATCCAAATCACTCTGACTCTCACTGATTGGCCAATAATGAGTCCAAACCTAAGTTTCAGTTGGTCGTTATTTGGGTTTTGTTAGCTCAGCAATTTTTCTGTTCTGGCAAGAAACCCTGAGGGTCTTCCCCACCCAGACTTCCTTCCTTCCTTCCTTCCTTCCTTCCTTCCTTCCTTCCTTCCTTCCTTCCTTCCTTCCTTCCTTCCTTCCTTCCTTCTTTCCTTCCTTCCATCCTTTCTTTCTCTTTCTTTCTTTCTTTCTTTCTTTCTTTCTTTCTTTCTTTCTTTCTTTCTTTCTTTCTTTCTTCCTTCCTTCCTTCTTTCTTTCTTTCTTTCTTTCTTTCTTTCTTTCTTTCTTTCTTCCTTCCTTCCTTTCTTTTTCTTTCTTCCTTTCCTTCTTCCTTTCTTTCTTTCTTTCTTTCTTTCTTTCTTTCTTTCTTTCTTTCTTTCTTTCTTTCTTTCTTTTTCTTGTAGGTAAAAGAGGCCATTCTTTGTCTCATTTCTTACCTAGCCTTAATCACTGAACTGGTATTGCCTCAGATAAACTGAGACGTGGGAAAGACCTTAGCTTAAAAAGGCCAAAGTCTTCCACTGCATCCGAGGCCATCTCCAGTCATCTTGATCTATGTCTTGCCACTGGATCCATAAGTCTCTGGAGGAGAGAGTGAGGCTAGTGACTTTGTGCAACTCTGCTTCACTTAAATCCAGGTCACTTGCAATTCATCTTCCTCATGTCCTTTACAATAATGAAGGACAAAGAACAACAACAAGGCACTTCCTCTGTCATTGACCAATACTGCTCTGGTAGCCAGTGTCACCACCTCCAGTCATGGAGCTTCAAGTTCCCCAGAACCCACATGGTTATCTGGATGCCCCCCTCTCAGAATTATCAGCCATTTAAGATTGGGAAAAGATAAACTCCAAAGTAACAGAGGCACCATGTGCTCATGAACATGAGTGGGAGAATGCATCCAGAATGCAGAAGGAGAGCCTTGCTTCACTCAGTCCTTGCTTCATTTGCCTCCAGGAAGGAAAAGAAACTGGGAGAACAATGGGTCATCCCTTTTGTGTGTACACTCAGTTCCAGCTCAGAACTTCCTGAGTCACTTGGTTTTTCTGTCTCTGAAGCCAATTAGGAAACTTTTAGTCATCATACAGTATTTGGCTCTCAGCCACACATGGATAGAAATTGGTTTCTAAAGTTCTACATATTAGAATGGAATCAGACATGAAATATTTGTTCATGTTCTTTAAAACTTATCAGGAAGAGCAAATCTGACCAGTGTCTAAGGACTGGGCTCCCATTGGCCATTTTATACACAAGTGTATAAAAAAATCGATACATGGTATTCTGGGAGGAACTAGGTGCTGGATATCCAAAGCAAAAGCACATCTCAAACTCAACATGTCTAAAACAGAACTCAATAAAGTTCTTCCTAAACCCATCCCCCAAACTCCTCTATTTCTTTTTTAAAATTTTTATTAATTTATTTTTAGTTTTCGACATTCATTTCCATGTGATTTCGAGTTCCAAATTTTCTCCCCATTTCTCCCCTACTCCTCACCCCAAGATGGCATGCATTCTGATTACTCCTTCCTCCAGTCTGCCCTCTCGTCTATTACCTCACTCCTCCCCCATCCCCTTCCCCCTTACTTTTGTGTAGAGCAAGATAGATTTCTATACCCCTTGCCTGTATATCTGATTTCCCAGTTGCATGTAGAAACATTTTTAAACATTTGTTTTTAAAACTTTGAGCTCCAAATTCTCTCCCTTCTTCCCTCCCCACCACCCTCCTTGAGAAGGCAAGCAATTCAATATAGGTTATACATGTATAGTTATGCAAAACATTTCCATAATAGTCATATTGTGAAAAACTATATTTCCCTCCATCCTATCCTGCCCTCCTCATTTCTTCTTTTTTTTTCTCCTTTAACCCTGTCCCTTTTCAAAAGTGTTTGCTTCTGACCAACCCCCTCCCCGATCTGCCCTCCTATCATCCCAAATTCCCCTACTTCTGCTTAAGGTTTTGCTATCCTTGTTATCACCCAGATTTACAACCTTGAAATAACCTTTGGCTCTTCCCTCTCCTTCAGTTCCCTTATATGTGGTCACATTTAGTCAATTCTGCCTCCACAATACTTCTCTCCTCTGTTCCCTTCCTTACACAAAGAAGCCTCTATCTTAGTGCACATGCTCGTCACTTCTGGTCTGGTTTATGGTAATAGCCTCCTCACTGATCTTCCTGCCTTCGGTCTCTCCCTTTTTCAATCCATACTCCATACAGCTGCCAAATGGATATTCCTGAAACACAGATCTTACCACGTCATCCCTCTACTCAAAAAAATCTTCAGCAGCTTCTCATTGTGTCTAGAATAAAAATACAAAATCTTTAGCTTGGCATTTAAAGCCCTCTGCAATCTGACTTGTACCTACCTTTCCAGTCTTTATTTTACATTACTCACCTTGAAGAACTCTCTGTTTCTCTCAACTGGCCTATTTGTTGTTTATTGTACATAATGCCCTGACTCTTGCTTCTGTGCTTTTGAATAAGCTGTCCCCCACAGGGAGCTGTTCCCCTCCTCCCTCTGCCCATATGTCCTCACTTTCACCCCCTAGAGCCCAAGCTTCCTGCAAAGTTCATCTTGGATCATGGAATAGGATCATAGGATGATGGAATTAGAGATGGAAGGGACCTTGGAAATCACTTGTTCCAACTCCTTCATTTCACAGGTGAGGAAAATGAGGCTCAGAAAGATTAAATGATTTGACCAAGGTTGTAATGGTCTAACTGTTCGAGGCAGGATTGAGCTGATCTCCTCTGACTCCAGTGGCACTTTTTGTGAGGCTTTTTCTGAGCCTACGAGTGCGCTCTCTCTCTCTCTGTTTCTCTTCCTCTCTCTGTCTCTGTCTCTCTTTCTTCCCCCTCCCCGTCTCTCTGTCTGTCTGTCTCTCTCTTCCTCTCTCTGTCTCTGTCTCTCTGTCTGTCTCTGTCTCTCTTCCTCTCTCTCTCTCTTTCTCTCTCCCTTTCCTTTTCTCTCTCTCCTTCTTTCACTTCTTTCCTCCATGCCCCTTCTCTTTTTCTCTCCCTCCCTGTCTCCCTCTCTTTCTCTTTCCCCTTTCTTCCCTTCTCCCTCCCTCCTTCTCTCTTTTTCCTTTCCTCTCCCTTCCTTCCCTTTCTCTCTCCCTCCCTGCCTCCCTGTCCCTCTCCCTTCTTTTCCCTTCTCATGCCCCATTCATAGGATCAAAAATAAAAAAAAGACTGGAAGAGATCTCTGAGGTAAACACCCTCATTTTATAAATGAGGAAGCTGAGGCCAAGGGAGACTAAGCTACTTACCTAGGTCCATACTTGTAGTATGTATCAGAGCCAAGATCTGGCCACAAATCCTTTGACTAGATCTGGCACTCTTTCTACCATAACACAAGACAAAATGTGACCTCAGCTTCTACTATATAGGTTTGCATTTGTGTGTGAATTGTACTGTGAGCGGGCCTATCTATGTGGGCTCTGTTTTTCCAGTAATTGGAGAACCTGGCACAACTTGGCATATCAGAGGCACATCCTGCTCCTGACACTTACCTGTGTGACCTTGGTCAAGTGACTTGACCTCTCTGGGCCTCAGTTTCCTTATCTGTTAAATGAAGGGCTGGCTTATATGGCCTCTGTAGTCTATTGTTCTCTGCCTCCCTTCCCCACCATGTAGATGATTAGCCTATAGGCACAGTCTCTAACCTTATCTCTCACTGCTCTGTAATACATATGTGTGCTGGGGTCTCAGTTTTCCTGGGTCTCCCCAGTCCCTTTCAGCTCTGACATTCTTTGACTGAGTTTCTAGCATATACCTCTCAATCCATTAATAAGTTATTAAGCACCTACTTTATGCCAAGGCAGCTAGGTGGCTGAGTGGATAGAGGGTTGGATCTGGAGTCAGGATGATTTGAGTTCAAATCCATCCTCAGAGGCTTACTAGCTGGGTAACCCCAGGTAAGTCACTTTACCTCTGTCTGCCTCAGTTTCCCCATTTGTAAAATGGGCATAATAACAGTACCTACTTTTTATGAGTTTTTTTATTGGGGTAGCTAGGTGGAACAATGGATAGAGTGGTGGGGCCTGGAGTTGAGAAGATCTGAGTTCAAATATGGCCTCAGACACCTATTGGCTGTGTGACCCTGGGCAAGTCACTTAACCCTGATTTGCCTCGGTTCCTCATTTGTAAAGTGGGGACACACTGGAGAAGGAAATGGGCAACTCAGTATCTTTGCCAACAAAACTCCATAGACATCCATGCCAACAAAACATCCATGGGGTCACTAAGAGTCAGACACTGTTGAACAATATCAATATACCAATACCATGTTGGACTCTGTGGATACAAATACAGAAATGTAACCATTCTGGTCCTCAAGGATTTTAAATTCTACTGTGAAGGAGGTACAACATGTATAAAAATGAGTCAACACAAATATACACACAAATGAATTATTTAGAGGAGGCACTAGCATCTGGGGGATGGGGTTCAGAGAGGCCTCCTCAAGGAGGAGACATTTAGATTCACTTTTGAAGGCACACAAAGATTCTAAGAGGCAGAAGAAAGGAGAGAATGCATTCCAGATGTAGGGGATAGCCTGTGCAAAGGTGCAGAGATGGGAGATGAGATCTTATATACCAGGAACAACAGGTGGGCCAGTTGGCCTGAATTTTTTTTTTTTTTGCTTTGTTATTTTTTTTTAAATTTAAATGCAATTTATTTATTTAACATATTTGGTTTTCAGCATTGATTTTCACAACATTTTGAATTACAAATTTTCTCCCCATTTCTACCCTCCCCCCCACTCCAAGATGGCTTATATTCTGGTTGCCCTGTTCCCCAGTCAGCCCTCCCCTCTCATCCCCTTTTCCCTTCCTTTCTTGTAGGGCAAGATAAATTTCTACGCCCCATTGCCTGTGTATCTTATTTTTTAGTTGCATACAAAAACTTTTTTTGTTTTTGAACATCTGATTTTAAAACTTTGAGTTCCAAATTCTCTTCCCTCTTCCCTTCCCACCCACCCTCCCTAAGAAGTTGAGCAATTCAACCTAGGCCACACATGAATTATTATGTATAACCCTTCCACCATACTCATGTTGTGAAAGGCTAACTACATTTTGCTCCTTCCCAACCCATCCCGCTTTATTGAATTTTCTCCCTTGACCCTGTCCCCTTTCCAAAGTGTTTGTTTTGATTACCTCCACCCCCATCTGCCCTCCCCTCCATCATCCCCCCCTTTTATTTTTTTTTTATCTTCCTCCCTCTTCTTTCCTGTGGGGTAAGATACCCAACTGAGTATGTATGGTATTCCCCCTCAGGCCAAATCTGATGAGAGCAAGGTTCACTCATTCCCCCCTCACCTGCCCTCTCCCCTCCTCCCATAGAACTGCTTCCTCTTGCCACCTTTATGCGAGATAATCCACCCCATTCTATCTCTCCCTATCTTCCTCTCTCAGTATGTTCCTCTCTCATCCCTTAATTTCATTTTATTTCTTTTAGATATCTTCCCTTCATCTTCAACTCACCCTGTGTCTGCTCTCTCTCTTTTACATATATATATATATATATACACACACACATATATATACACATACATACACATACATACATATACACATAGATACATACATACATACACATTCACTTATATATATACATAAACATATATATATATATATACATATACATATATATATATATGCATATTCCCTTCAACTACCCTAATACTGAGGTCTCATGAATCATACTCGTCATCTTTCCATGTAGGAATGTAAACAAAACAGTTCAACTTTAGTAAGTCCCTTGCAATTTCTGTTTCTTGATTACCTTTTCATGCTTCTCTTGATTCTTGTGTTTGAAAGTCAAATTTTCTATTCAGTTCTGGTCTTTTCACTGAGAAAGCTTGAAAGTCCTCTATTTTATTGAAAATCCATATTTTGCCTTGGAACATAATACTCAGTTTTGCTGGGTAGGTGATTCTAGGTTTTAATCCTAGCTCCATTGACCTCCGGAATATCGCATTCCAAGCCCTTCAATCTCTTAATGTAGAAGCTGCCAGATCTTGGGTTATTCTGATTGGGTTTCCACAATACTCAAATTGTTTCTTTCTGGCTGCTTGCAGTATTTTCTCCTTGATCTGGGAGCTCTGGAATTTGGCAACAATATTCCTAGGAGATTTCTTTTTGGGATCTATTTGAGGAGGCGATTGATGGATTCTTTCAATTTCTATTTTGCCCTGTGGCTCTAGAATATCAGGGCAGTTCTCCTTGATAATTTCCTGAAAGATGGCATCTAGGGTCTTTTTTTGATCATGACTTTCAGGTAGTCCAATAATTTTTAAATTATCTCTCCTGGATCTATTTTCCAGGTCAGTGGTTTTTCCAAGGAGATATTTCACATTGTCTTCCATTTTTTCATTCCTCTGGTTCTGTTTTATAATATCCTGATTTCTCATAAAGTCATTAGCTTCCACTTGCTCCAATCTAATTTTTAAAGTAGTATTTTCTTCAGTGGTCTTTTGGACCTCCTTTTCCATTTGGCTAATTCTGCCTTTCAAGGCATTCTTCTCCTCATTGGCTTTTTGGAGCTCTTTTGCCATTTGAGTTAGTCTGTTTTTTAAGGTGTTGTTTTCTTCAGTGTATTTTTCAGTATTTTTTTGGGTCTCCTTTAGCAAGTCATTGACTTGTTTTTCATGGTTTTCTCGCATCCTTCTCATTTCTCTTCCCAATTTTTCCTCTACTTCTCTAACTTGCTTTTCCAAATCCTTTTTGAGTTCTTCTATGGCCTGGGGCCAGTTCATGTTTTTCTTGGAGGCTTTGGTTGTAGGCTCTATGACTTTGTTGTCTTCTTTAGGCTGTATGTTTTGGTCTTCTTTGTCACCAAAGAAAGAATCCAAAGTCTGAGACTGCATCTGGGCGCGTTTTCGCTGCCTGGCCATATTCCCAACCAACTAACTTGACCCTTGAGTTTTTCAGTGGGGTATGACTGCTTGTAGACTAACGAGTTCTATGTTCTACGTTTGGGGGGGAGGTGCCAGCTCTGTCAGAGCCGCACTCCTCCTTCCCCAAGGACCCCCAGTCCAGACTGGGCTCAGATCTTCCGCAGGCTGTGCACCCCTGCTGTGATCCGCCACTTAATTCCTCCCACCAGGTGGGCCTGGAGCCGGAAGTAACAACAGCTGTAGCTGCCCCACCTCCGCTGCCCCCGGGGCTGGAAGCCGAACTGCGAACTCCTTCCGCTCCCGCAGCTTTTCCCACTAACCTTCTCCGCAGTCTTTGGTGTTTGTGGGTCGAGGGGTCTGGTAACTGCCGCAGCTCACATATTCAGGGCGCTAGGGCCCCCTCCGCCCGGCTTCTGGTCTGGATCGTCCACGCCGCTCAGGCTGGGCTCTGCTCCACTCCGTTCCCAGCTCCCAGCTCCCAGCTCCGTGTGGAATAGAGCTCACCCAGAGACCATCCAGGCTGTCCTGGGCTGGAGCCCTGCTTCCCTCTGCTGTTCTGTGGGTTCTGCCGTTCTAGAATTGGTTCAGAGCCATTTTTATAGGTTTTTGGAGGGACTTGGGTACGGAGCTCACTCTAGTCCGTGCTTACCAGCCGCCATCTTGGCTCAGTTGGCCTGAATTTTAAAGTCTGTGAAGGAGTAATTTGTAATCATCCCAGAAAGGTAGATTGGAGACAAACTGTAAGGCGGGAGGGGAGACAAATTGTAAGAACTTCTTGAGTAGGGCAGTTTCATAGGTAGATTTGTGCTTTTTGGGGAAAGTTCTAAGTAGGACAAAAATGAATATCACATGTTGTTTGTCCTTCCTTCTTGAAGAGGACCATGACATCAAGGAGGTGATGCCATGACATATAAATGAATTGGATTTAAGGGATGGAGGGCTGTGCAAAGTCACCGGCCTTACTTTCTCCTCTAGAGCCATCTGGGTCCGCTGGCCAGATATTGATCAGGACAACTGCAGATGTTACCTGGAATATCACATAGAGAGCAATAAGGAGGCACATGGTGGGTGTGAGCAGGCTGCAACAGAGAACCAAGGAAGGACTCAAAGAGGAGGAGGAAAGGATATTATCAAGGAACTGTATCCTAGGAAGAGAAGATGGCCTGGCCATGTAGCAAAGGATGGTAGGTAGAGAGCCTTAGTTTTTCTGGCAAAGTCTTTCTCAGAAACTGAAGAAGGCGACCTGCATGTTGGATAGATCCCCTATTCTGAAGTTATGAGGGGAGATGGATGCAAAGGATAGGCAGACAAAGATGAACTGAAATCTACATTGTTGGGGGAACTCCCGAATCCATGATACCATCACCCTATTTGAGTATTGAACAATTGAGGACAGAGGATAAATTAGAGAAGAGAAATGAGGCAGCCCAATTAAGAGGTTATTATAACAGTAAAGTGGCAGCTAGGTGGTGCAGTGGTTAAAGCACAGGGCTTGGAATCAGGAAGACTCATTTTATGAGTTCAAATTGAGCCTCAAACACTTATTAGCTGTGTGACCCTGGGAAAGTCACTGAACCCTGTTTGCTTCAGTTTCCTCTTCCACAAAGATGGGCTGGAGAACAAAGTAGGAAATCATTCTATTGTCTTTGCCAAGAAAACCCCAAAATGGGCTCACAAAGAGTTAGACACAATGGAAATGACTAAGCAATAACAGTAGTAGTGAAGATGAAAGCTAAGGTGGTGTCCATGTGACTAGAGAGAAGGGGATGGAAACAAGAGTCCTGTGAAGCCAGAACTGGTAAGAGTGATTGGGTATGGGGAAGGCTAGGAAGAGTTGGGGCTGTCTGAGTTAGTGAACCTAGGGAAGTGGAAAAATATTAATCCTCTCAATAGAAGTAGGGGAATTCATTAGAGGGGTTGGTTTCGGGGGACACCCCAAGCTCCATTTTGAATGTGTAAGACTGAGTTGATAATGTAACAATGGCTAAAATTCATATAGGGCTTTAAGGTTTACAGAGTCCTTTACAGACATTTTCTCCTTTGATCCTTGCCACAGAGCTGTGGAGGAGGTGCTATTATTATCCCCGTGTTTACAGATGAGGAAACTACAGCCTGTAGAGGTCAAAGGTTGCTCACCTAGTATGTGTCCAAGGCAAGATTCAACGACAAGTCATCCTGACTCCAAGACCAGTGCTTTAACCACTTCATCAACTAGCCTATGGGACAAGCAGGAGCAGGGGAAGGTGATATCAGACACTAATATAATGAGAGCTCTGGAGACAGGAAGGCAATGATGAACCTTGGGCAATAGATCCATTCATCTTTGGAATTTCTGCCCTGGGGTCCAGCCCTCTGAGGCTATTGTATCCAATCCAATCCAATGCAATTGACACTTATTAAGCACCTGGAGTCAATGCGCTTGTGCAGGGAGCACTAGCACCTCTAGTGTGACAGCTTGCCAAGCCCTTTACATGACTTCTCACCCTCCTTTGGTTTCCAACTGTCATCCAACTCTTACCTGTGGCTCCAAGAACCTGTAGCATGGGCAGTGGCCACACCCTGGTAAAACTATCTAAGTAGAGAGGCTAAGCCAGGTTTAGGGTAGCCAACAGGTGTCAAATCTGTCAGTGAGTAGGGGGGCCATCTACCCCAAGCACTTGAGGACTTCTCTTGGATGAATGGGTAGATGAGAACAATTTGTTCCAATGACCATGAAGGCAGCTGTAGCAGGTGATGTGGAGTGCTTAAAGCTTGGGCAGACATTGGAGACACCAAGGTCATTCACTGCTTCCTAGGTCATTGCCAGTCATCTTGACTTTTGTCTTGCTAATGACTCTGGAAAAGAGAGTGAGGTGGACTCTGCTTTACTTAAATCCAATTCATACATGAGTCAAGACGTCATCCATAATGTTATTGGTCCACTTTGAAAACAACAACATTAAGCACCTACTATGTTCCAAGCTGGGAAATAGAGGTGGGGGTGGGGACAGGACACCAGGGGGAACTTGGTGCAGGGACATCACGTTCCCTGGAGTTAAAAGCAGACAGAACAACAGATACAGAGTAGAGTGAGCTGAAAGTCCAGCTTCTGCCTTCTGTAAAGAAGGGCATTGAAAGGAGTTTGGTACTCTACCTTCCAGCCCCCAAAGAGAGGGAAAAGGAGGTTAAGGGAGGTGGCATTAATCAAGCTTGAGTTAGCAGTATAGTGGTGAGTTGAAATGATGAGCTTATCTTGGGAGGGGCATCTTGTTCGGTGGAATTGCAACCGGTCAAGTTAGCAGATGTAGAGTGAAGACTATATCTCCCTAGCTCCCAGATCCCAGACCTTCCCATCAAACTGTATATCTAGGCTATCTTGTCATTTACCAGTGACCACAAGTGTGTCTCCTTCCCTACACTCCCTCCCACTTTTTGCACTGAGAAGAGTGATCAAATTGACACTAATGTTGCCTCTCCAAAGGGCACGTCCATTGATTTTCCTATAATTAAACTCACCATCCCCTCTGATTCCTCAGGTGGAATACCCCTTCCCCCATTCCCAACCTACCCCACCCCAATACATGTTGTCTTCCCTAATTAGGATGTGAGCTCCTTGAAGACAGGAATAGTTTCCCATTTGTTTTCATTGCTCTGAATGAGAGGTATGCTGGTAAATGTTTAATAGCCAGCTCTGTGGGAGTGGGGGTGGGGGGTGGGGGGTAGAGAATGTACTCTGCATTATTATCATTTTCTGCACCATTTAAAAAAAGTCTACACAACCCAGAAAGCAATGAAAAATGCCCTGATTTGTAGTGTTTGCCTATTCCTGAGGTGTAAATGTTCACAAGGAATTTTTTTTTTATTTTTAGTTTACAACACACGATTCTACATAATTTTGAGATCCAGATTTTCTCCCCTCCCTCCCCCTTCCCTCCCCAAGACGGCCTGGAATCTCATATAACTACCATGTATAACTTCGCATTGAATTAATTTATACACTAGTCAAGTTGTGGAGAATAATTATGACCAATGGAATGAATCATGAGAAAGAAGAGACAGAACCAAAAAAAAAAAAAACAAAACCCAAAAACAAAAACAAAAGAGAAAAAAACAGGTGAGCATGAAGTATGCCTCAATCTGCATTCAAACTTCACAGTTCTTTCTCTGGATGAAGATAGCATTCTCCATCGTGAGTCCCCTGGAGTTGTCCTTGCACCTTACGTTGCTGAGAAGAGCGAAGTATGTCAGGGTTGGTCCTCACGGAATCCATATATCTGTGCTTGTGTATAATGTTCTCCTGGCTCTGCTCCGCTCACTCAGCATTGTGTCGTGTAGGTTTTTCCAGGTTGTTACGAAGTCCGTATCATCCCCATTTCTTATGGCACAATAGTATTCCGTTACCTTCATATACCACAGCTTGTTCAGCCATTCCCCAATTGATGGTCTTCCCTTTGATTTCCAATTCTTGGCTACCACAAAAAAAGACGCTATAAATATCCTTGTACATATGGGTCCTTTTCCCGCTTGTGTGATTTCTTTGGGATACAACCCTAGAAGTGGTATTGCTGGGTCAAAGGGTATGAACATTTTTATAGCCCTTTGGGCATAGTTCCAAATTGCTCTCCAAAATGGCTGGATCAGCTCATAACTCCACCAGCAATGTAACAATGTTCCAATCTCCCCACATCCTTTCCAGCGTTTATCATTTTCCTGTTTCGTTATTTTAGCCAATCTGACAGGAGAGATGTGGTATCTAAGAGTTGTTTTGATTTGCATTTCTCACACTGAAAATTTAAGAAGCTCAAAAGTTGATGTGAGTTGGCTCTAGTTCAACCCTACTCAGTGCTTAGGACAATGCCTGGTACGTTGGAAAAGCTTCACTACTAAATAATTTTTCATTCAAATTCATTCCTAGATCTGAAAGGACCTTAGAGATTATTTGGTCCAGCCAGCCTCTTCATTATCGAGATGAGGAAACTGAGGTCCAGTCATCTGACCTGGCATGCCTGTGCCTTTTAGTCCTCTGCTAGCTTGGAATCATGCATTACCCCAGATGGTGCCATCATTTGTCTAAAGCAGGATTTCCCCAATTGCCCTGTCCCCCTACCTGCTACCTTATCCCAGCCTTTTCCAAGGAGTTAGAGGTTGGAAATCTTTGACTGTTTCATCAGTGTTGGAGCTGACTTTTAGGGAAAAGATCATTCCTTTTTTGGCACATCTGATTGTGGTGGATTGTCCCAGGATCAAAGAATTTCAGCTTTGGGAGGGACCTCTGAGGCCATCGAGTCCAACCTGTAGCTGGACAGGAATTCCTGAAGTGATATGCCTATCAAATGGTCATTCAAGCTGAGTTTGAAGACCTCTAATGAGGGGAAACTCATCACTTTTGGAGGAAGCTCCTTCTACTTTCTGATAGTGCTGTATTCCTTGTATTTCTGCCTCCAATTGATTTTGCCCGATGTGTCAGAATTCCTAGCTGTGGTTCTGCTCTCATCCCTAGAGGACCTGATTTAGGCACCAAATCCTGGGGATGGTGGGGAAAAGTACTTCCTCTGAATGTGTCTCTGGTTATATCAGGACTAGGATGACAATGTGGAGCCTTCATCCTGATCAGGGTTTTAAAAATTCTTTTCCCTTCTCTTTTTAGCTGAAGAACTTTTGAGAAAAACACTGCTTCCACCCCCACTCTCCACCACACTCAGCCCAGCACTCCCACCCCTCCACTCCAGTCTTTCACCTGTCATGGCTTCTGGGTTTGGAATTCATCACACGGAGAGTATATTCGGAATAAAAATGGGGCACTATTTGTCAAAGCAGGGAAAATTACAAGTGTAGGATTAATGGAGCAGAACTCCTGGCAGGAATCTGTGAGTGCATTGAGGTTCCCCTGCAGGGCTGGCATGGGAGAAACTTAAAGGGCCATGCCTCACCTTTTGTGACTTTTTCATAAAGCCCTTCACCCTTTGACACATTGCATGGATGGAGTGGTGGTGACAACATTCTTCACCTTGATGCCTCCTGGATTCATTTGACTTTGCTCAAGCTTCTTACAATATCCCCTCTTCTGGCTGACTTTCTCCTTACCATTCCAGCCTTATTTCCATTCATCCCTTTCCCAGCAGGATGTCCTCCTCACTAACCCACAATCATGATTGGTAGGTACATTCTACCTTCCATCCTTCTCTTTTGTTGTTCCATCAGGTTCTCCCCAGGTCCATGTAAGGATGGGAGTTCATTGATTACCTCCCCCCCACCTCACTTAAAGTGCTTGATAAAAGGCCAGTCCTTATACATTTATCAGGTGAGAACAAGTCTCAGCTAGTCAATGAAAGATTAGACTAAGTGCAAAAAGGCTTTGGATGAATTGGAATTTCTAGTTAGAGCGTCTAAATTGCCTGGAGAAAATAGGTTATACCCTGTGGTCAATCTATTAAAATAGAAGACCAACTGAGAACCAAAGTGTTTGAGAGTCTGGTGTAAGGGAGATTTTGAGGTTCTGGCGGTCGAGAGGAAGGGATAGGGACATCTAGAGTGGAAACAGAGAAAATTCTCAGCTCAGGGGCAACCACTGAAAGGGGAAAGAGGAAGCTGGACTGAGCTTTGACAGAAAGGAGAACTATCAAGGAGGCCCAGCAGCTCTATGAGCATCTCAGAGCCAAAGACTTGGGTTTATTCCACCAGCTGTATCCATTTCCTTAAGGATGGAGTGAAGTTCCAAGAAAGGGTCATTTCTTCCCCTAATTTCCCCTTCCAGGCTTTCCTGTCAACAGACACTATAATGCAATCTGCTGCTTTTTGATCCAAGCATTTCCAATAACCTGAAATTTGCCACAACCACAAAGAAGCCAGATAGAGATAGTTATAAATGATAGATATAAAACAGAGAGCCAGCCTTCTACTAAATAATGACAACTTTTTAGCAGGGAGTTCAGAGTGATTGTGATTGAACTCATAAATTTTTATGTAACATAAATATGGACCTGAGAGGCTATTACAGTTTTCCCTTAGGCTTAAGATTAGCTCATTATTCTAACAGTTTCCCAATAGGATCATGGATTTAGAGCTATGAGAAATTTTAGAGGTCAATGATCCCAACACCTTCATTTTGAGTGATATGAAGCCTATAGAGATTACTTGACTTCCCCATGTTCACATCTCTAGTAAGTGACAGAGTTGGGACTTTAACCAAGGTCTTCTGGCTACAAATCCAACATGTCTTCCCCCTATATCATGTTGTCTTCCATTCTTTCTACTTCTCCACTAAACCTTCAGGGATTTTCCCTGGCCACCATTCTGTCATATCCTACTAAAAAGTAAGATCCTTGAGGGCAGGACTGTCTCCCATTTTTATTTGTAACTCAGATTTCACCTCCTCCTTGAAGGGAATCCCATCTCCCTTAGTCCATCTGGACCTTTTAGGGCATACTTGACAAGCCTCCTGCCTTCTACACTTAGATAGCACTTGAGTGGCTATCTGACATTGTTCCTAAATTGTTTCAAGGATGTGAATGAGTCCTGTCTTCCCAACTACACCCATGAGCTTCCAAAGGATACTAGCCCCATTTTAGCTCATTTTTCTCATAGCTCATGTACTACAGAGCTAAGCATACAGTGAAGACTTGCTGGTGGAGATGAGAACACATGAATACACATGGCCATCTTGGGTTCTAATCCCAGAGGCTGGCTCCTGGAATCACTGTGGAGGCACTAACCCATCACTAGACAGAGATGCCTAGTAGAGTGTTGTCAAAAGTTCAGAGAAGGGGGCTGGCTAGGTGGTGCAGTGAGTAGGGCACCAGCCCTGGGGTCAGGAAGACCTGAGTACAAATCCAGCCTCAGATACTTGACACACTTACTAGCTGTGTGATCTTGGGCAAGTCACTTAACCCCAATTGCCCTACCTCCCCCCCTCCAAAAAAAAAGTTCAGAGGGGGTAGAGGGGTATTGTGGTACAGTAGAAAGAACATTCATTTTGGAGCATTAGTGCCCTAGTAAATATTTTACAATTGACTTTCCAAAAGAAAGTACCTATGGCACACTTTTAGGTTTAATTTGCATTATTAACATTTTCTCCACAAATTTTTAAAATCTAATCAAAAGAACAATAAATCAAATCCTGATTTATACTGTTCGTGGATTTCTGAGGTGTAAATTTTACAAATTTAAAATTTAACAAAATTTAACAAAAATTTAACAAAAAATTAATAATCTCATGGATTGGTTCCAGCACATCTCTGGTTTATAGTTAAAGGATCTAAATTTAAATCTCGGTATTACTACGAATTGGTTGTGTGACCTTGGCAAAGTCATATCAACTACTGGGTCTCAATGTCCTCATCTGCAAAAAGAAGAAGTTGGACTAGCTTATCTCTGAATCTCATTCAGTTCTAAGTCCTTTCATGACAGGCATAGTGTTCCTGAAAGAGCTCCTTGAGATCCCCTCCCCCCCCTTCTAAGGGAAGGAGGTGGCAGTTCTCTAAAAGAATTGACGAATAGAAAAGGATTTATTAGGTGTTCCCTATGTTCCAGGTACTATGCTAAAGTCTAGGGATATACATAAAAAATGGAAAACAGTAGCTGCCCTCAGGGAGATTATCTTTTAATTGAGGAAAACAGCATTTATACAGGAGTAGTGACCAGGGACATCCATAGAGTTGCTGAATAAACCTCAGGGTGTTCAAGTGATAGGCCTTTTCTAGGAAGCAATGCTGGTGTTTCCTTGTGCCAGAGTCAACAATCAGGCTGGGAATATACCCTCAGCTTTAGGCACATGGCAAGTTGTTATGGGTCGGCTCCTTCCTGAGTGGGATGTAAAGGTGAAGCATGGTCTGGCGTCTGAGACCTGCTAGAAACAGTGGGCTACATTGGTGATGGAGTTGTGAACTGATCCAGTCATTCTGGAGAGCAATTTGGAACTACGCCCAAAGGGCTATAAAAATGTGTATACCCTTTGACCCAGCAATACCACTCCTAGGGCTGTATCCCAAAGAGATCACATAAGTGGGAAATGGACCAGTATGTACAAAAATATTTATAGCAGCTCTTTTTGTGGTGGCAAAGAATTGGAAATCAAGGGGATGCCCATCAATTGGGGAATGGCTAAACACATTGTGGTATATGGATATAATGGAATACTATTGTGCAATAAGAAATGGGGAACAGACAGACTTCATTATAACCTGGAAAGACGTACGTGATCTGATGGTGAGTGAGGGGAACAGAACCAGGAGATCATTATACATGATTACAGACACACGATATCTATGATGACTAACTTTGATAGTCTTGGCTCCTCTCATCAATGAAAGGTTCAAAGACAGCTCTAAAAGACCCATGATGGAGAATACTATACACGTGAAGAGAAAGAATTATGGAGTCTGAAAGCAGATCGAGGCAAACTATTTGCTTTCTTTTTTCCCTTCTTTTTTGGTTTCATTTCTTCTTTCTCATGATTCATTCCATTGGTTATAATTCTTCTTTCCAGCTGGACTGTTATGTAAATAAGTTCAATGTGAAGGTATATGTAGAACCTACATTAGATTACATGCTGTCTTGGGGGGGGAGGGGAGGAGAGGGAGGGAGAGAAAATTTGGAACCCCAAAACTTGTGAAACTGAGTGTTGTAAATTAAAAAAAGAAAAGAAACAGTGGGCTAAGTGAACTATTTTTCACTTGCTCAGTCACCAATCACCCTGGTTAGTCCCTATGGGTGTGAGCTCCCAAGAGGAGGGGATGAACCCTATCCCTCCAAGAATGGGGCATGAATTCAAAAAGTTCAGGTCCAATGTGGAGGGCACTGGTCCAGACAGGAGACAGCAGCAGGGCAGCAGCAGGCAGACAGAAGTCTTGCGCCGTTTAAATAGAAGCTCTTTGAGGGCAGAGAACATCTTTATATTTGTATTTGCACTACCAGCCTGGCACATAGTTGACTAACTAACAGACTGATGGCAAGATTCATCCTTGTGAACAGCTGGGGAACATGATGGTGAAACATGTGAAAGAAAGAAATGCTTTTCCTGGGTTGCAAATGAAGAAAGGGTCCCGTGTGGCCCCAGGGCTCGAAGTATACGAAAGGGCCTAAAAAGGACCAAGGCATCCATCACAAAAAGGGAGAACCCAGGCAGGCCCAGCCATTTTAACCCGGTTTTGAAAAGCAGCCAGTGGTGATGAGAAATGATGGTGCGCGGATTCCTAATGATGCCAGTGGGGCATGTTTAGCAAATAGAAAGTGATTTAATACTAAGAAAAAAGCAGGGTATACTGCCACCTAGTGTCTCTGGCTTAATCTGATGTTTGCAGGCATTCCTGACCCCTGCACCCCCAACTCTGCCCCCCAGCGGCAGGCAATGGGGTGGGGGTGGGGAAGAGGGGAGAGAGAGGAAGAGAGGGAGAGGGAGAGAGTGCCTAGGCTTGGGGCAAGGTGGGGTGGGGAGAAGTGCAGAATTAGTCTTACAATTCCCAGAGTCAGGGCTTCAGCATGGGCGTAAACTGTAATCAACACTGAACAAAAATGCCGTCCTCCTTTGGTACTTCGGACAATAGCCATGGCTTGTTTGTTGGCTCACGTATGTTAGTTTGTTCTCTACTAATAGAGGAGCAATGTATAGAGGTGGAGGGAACGTTGGCTTTGGAGTCTGAGGACCTGAGCTAAAATCCAAGCTCTAGGGACCTGAGTCTGCTAAAGGAGGGCAATAAGGCACTATGGAACCAACTCTGGATTCTCAGACAGGGGACCTGTGTTCAAATACTGCCTCTATCACTAACTTAGAGACCTTGAGCGAGTCACTTCACTAGTCTAAGCCTCAGTTTCACCACTTGAAATGAGGGGCTTAGATGAGATGGTTTCTAAGATCCATTTTAGCTCTAAATCTCTGATCTACTAGTACCTGTGCGACCATAGGCAAATTTCTTCAGCAATATGGGCTTCAGTTTCCTTTGTAAAATGAGTAAATTGGACTGAGCTGGCTGCTTCTCTTTGAAAATCCTGTGCTCGGATGGAGGGCTCTCATAGGGTAGGAATGGGGTGCGTTTTTTCTTTCTTCTGTACATCTGTGTGCTCTGCAATCACTTGACCACGGTCAGGTCTTACTCTGATGAGAAGCCCATGGATCATAAGCCTGAGTCTGACTCCAGAGGTTGTGGGTTAGCCTCCTTGGAGGTCTTCATGCAGAACTTGGATGATCATGTGTTGGGAATGCTATAGCGAGGATTCCTTTTATGTATGGAGCTGGACCAGGTGGCCCCTATAGTCTTCTTACCCTCCAATCCTGTGATTCTGATTCTGTGATTCTATGGACTTGAAACTTCCCACCAAACCTCCTGTCTGTGTTTACTTCAGATCTTGGAGAATAGTCTTTAATCTACTATCTGTGTGACATTGTGCTGGTCAATTAAAAAATCTGTCTCAGTTTCCCCACTTGAAAAATGAAGAAGTGGGTCTATGTGGTCTGTAAAGTGCCTCCTAGTTCTAAATCTGAGCTCCTATAGTGCCATGATATCATGTGCTATGATTGTTCAGACTTTCTATCCCATTGTACCCAGGTATCATATTTTATTAAAAAGATTTATCTTCATGACTCCATTTGGGGTTTTCCTGGCAAAGATACTGGAGTGATTTGTCATTTCCTTCTCTAGCTCATTTTACAGATGAGAAGACTGAGGCAAACATGGTTAAGGGACTTGCAGTAACTTGCCTAGAGTCACACAGCTAGTAAATGTAGGAGGCTGGATTTCATCTTAGGAAGATGAATCTTCCTGACTCTGGGCCAGGCACTCCATCCACTATGCTGCCTAGCTGTCCCAGTGATCAGCTAAAGAACATACAGAGAAGGATCATGAGCAGAATGGAGAGCCTTAAGTTCTTACCAGACAAAGCAGAAATTTGGGATGTTTACCCTGGAGAAAAGAAGATTAAGCGTGATTGCTGCATTCAAGTATTTGAAGGGTTGTCATTTGGAAGTGAGGTCAGACTTATCCTGTTTGTCCCCAGAGAATGGAACTAGGAGCACTGGGTGGTAGAAGCAGATTCAGAGTTTCTGTAAGGGAAAAATCATCTTAACAATGACAGCTATCCCAAAATGGAATGAATGGCCTGCTAGGGCAGTGGAGGTCCCCAAACAAAGGATGGATGATCATAGATTGAGAGCCGGGGTGGGGGCTGACTTCATGGCCACCTAACTCAAATGTTCCTCCTTGAGGAAATGGAGACCTGCAGAGGTGAATTATCTTGCCCAAGGCTACATGGGTGGTAAGCATCAGCAGTCACATTTGAACCCAGATCCTCTGAGTCTAGAGACAGTTCCTTTCCCACTGTGTTGTAGAGAGGATTTTTATTGAGATATAAGTTGGACCAGATGTCCTCTGAGGTCCTTTCCAATATTGAGAGTGAGTGATTCCACGAATCTGTGAATAAAGAGCAGACAGCAGACAGTGAGTTAGTGCCTATGTTCCCTACTCATCTCTGATTGTCCCAGTCTTAATGCTCTAGCTTTAAAGCCAAAATAGCTTTTGGCTTTAATTGCCTTTATATTTAACATTGGATGGATGGGCTATCTCAGAAGTCTTCCTGGCAAGTTGATCACAGTCTTGCCTTTTCAAAGTCCCCATTTATTAAGGAAGAACTCAGTTTCCCTATCTGCAGAATGAAAGGTTTGGACTAGGTGGTTTGGCTCATAGTCATGGCTTCAAAAGAGATTTATCATGCATTTATTTTTAATACAATACTACATCTCAAATTCTGCCTCCAATAACATTTTAGCTCCCTCTCATGCCCTTTCATGAAAATAGGAGAACCAGGAGCCCCTAGGGAAAGCAGGCAGTTCAGTGTTGGTGTCAGGTGCCATCTGCCCACAGCTGCCTTCCACATGATAATAGAACAGCCTGGAAGAATGCCACTCCAGGCTGTAGCCCTGGAAGGGAGGCGGGAGATGTGTTAAGACAGGAGCCCTTCCCTTGGGAACCGTAACTCTCAACTCCCACCCTTGTAGCTTCAGAAATCAGAATCCCAGGTTCCAAACTCCCCATGAGACCTCTTCTGGCTTGAGTGGCCTCAAACCAAGACCCTCAGTCTGAGAAAAGGTGAATGGATGCCTTTGAATCATCACATACTGCCAAGGGATAAAAAGCACAGGGAATGAATGCCGGGCTTTCAGACCCATCTCTGACTGTCTCAGTTTTAGCATTCTCGGCTCCCACTCTGGCAGGATCAGGAATACACAGGGAATAATTCTCCACCAATAACTGACGTCTTCTTCGGGCAGGGTCTATCACGTTCTTTGGAGCTCAGTGGCTCTAAAGTATGTGTCCTGAAAAGGGACAAGTCCCAGATATGCAAGCCATTGATACTGATGAAAGCTCACATCTAATGTTGGTATGAGTCAATTGGCAAAAAATGGTCTCAATTCCCAGGTAATATCCTGGAGCTGATAACAGTTGGTCCAGGTAGGCAGTAAGACCATCAAAATTTATTCCTTGTTCTCAGACCTACTCAGTCTCCCAGAGGCCCCTCTACTGCTTAACTATAAGCCCGAGTCCCCAGGAACTCAGGGGACTCAGATTCTGTACATCCAGGATCCAAGATCACCTTAGGAGGAAACCTGGGCCCAGAGTGCAACAGCTCAGATATTTGCCTTTGTTCTTCCTGTTCAGATCGGTGATTCTACTGGTATGGGAAACTCCCTTTACTGATGCAGATTGACAACTGCCCATTTAAACATGAGTTTCTTGAGGTCAGGGCCTGTATTTTTGCCTTTTCTTGTTTGCACAGGGCTTGGCACCGTGCCTAGCCCATAGTAGGTGCTTCATAAAGGCTTTCTGAATGGCAGTTCTTCACCTTATAGTCTTCAAGGGTTGCCTGGTATGCTGAGAAAGTAAGTGAATTGCCTAAGCTCTCAAAAACAATATTTGTCAGAAACTAGACTTACACCCAAGTCTGTCCCGACTCCAAGGCCTGTTCTCTATTCATTGCTGCCATGTTATCTCTCTGTCTTTCCTCTTCTCAGCAGGAACCAGGAAGAAAATTCTCATTTCATTTCAATTCAACAAAAAGTTATTAAACACCTCGTTTAATCTCTGTTTGCCTTAATTTTCTCTTCTGTAAAATGGGCATCATAATAGCACTGTGAAGATGAGATGAGATCATTGCAAAGTGCTTAGCACAGTCTTGGCACTTAATACTATATACATGTATATACTTTACTAATTACTGTTATTATTAATGTTAATTAATTAAGTACTATATACATTAGGTACTATATATATACACTTTACTAATTACTGTTATTATTAATATTAATTAATTAAACCCTCCTTGAGGGCTATCTTTCTTTTTAAGAATTGTATCCCCAGCACTTTAGCACATAGTAGGTGGCACATATTTATTTAATAAATATTTATTTGATTGGATTGGAGGAAAGTAACTGATGATAAGGCAGGTCAGTCCGAGTGAAAGGTACAGGATGATGAAGAGCCTTGAAAGCCAGGAAAAAAAGAGCTTCACTCTTAATCTCTGAGCAATAGGGAGCCACCAAAGGTTTTTGAGTGGAAGAGTTAGACAATCAGATCTATACATAAGAGAATTTGGAAGTAGTATGAAGGATGGATTGGCAGAAGGCAGGGGGTCAAGGTAGTCTGAGGTGGAGAGGACAGAGGAAGGCAAAATTGTTGATGGGCTATCTTGCAGGGGTGGGGAACCTGCAACCTCAAGGTCATGTGTGGCCTTCTAGGTCCTTGGACGTGGCCTTTTGACTGAGTCCAGGTTTAACAGAGCAAATCCTTTTATTAAGGCGATTTGTTTTGTGGAGTTTGTATTTAGTCAAAGGGCTGCATTTGAGGACCTAGAAGCAACAACCCAGATTGGTAGAAATGAGGTCCTGAACTCAGGAGGTGATCATGTCAGTAGAGAGGGAGAGATGCAAGGAGTCTAGCAGAAGTAGTATTGACCTGACTGTAAGCTCCACGAGGGCAGGGCATGAATTTTATACTTTTGTGTGTCCCTCACATTCAGTACAGGTTGTGCACATGGTGGTACCCAGAAGACTCAAGATGTGGCCTCCTTTGTGTGTGTGGGCTCTGGATGCCATGTCTCCGTCCCTTCCTCTCTGGGGCCTCCTCTGGCCTCTGGCGGGGACGCTCAGCCCTCAGTTCTCTGACTCAGGATGTTACAAGCTCCATCCCATTTGAGCACAAGGGGGAGTGGAAAGAGGGTCTATTTCAAGTTCGGCCACTCTTTGTATCCCTGGGTGACCTTGGAGAAGTCCCTTTCCATCTGTGGGCCTCCTCTTCTTCTTTAGCAAAACTAGGGGCCAGGCCAATCTGGTGCATTTCCATCAAGCTCTGCCGTTCTGTGAGTATGTCATAGGCCCATAGAGCTCAAGGCAAGGCAGAATGTGCTCAGGGCTGGAAGAGGGGGGCACTCACTAATTGCTATGGGTCCCCTCTGGCTGGCCTGTGTCAGCTGCATACAAAATACAGAGCTGCCATAGCTGGCACTGGGCTCCAAGGCCCCAACACTAACTGGCTGCCCTCTGCCCAAGCCAGGGAAGAAAACCAGAGTCCTGATCCTCTGCCTAGACCCAGACTTCCCCAAGGTGGTATTCTCAGCAGATGGCAGACACTCGCTCTTCCTTTGATCTTAATATGATCAGTGGCATTTGATAATGTTGCTGGTGCCTGTTGTTAGCGTCTGCCATCTGCTCTGGACCTAGGAGGAAAGGTAAAATTGTGTCTGCCTGAGCTGCTGGAAACAATTCAGTGTCATCTTCTTCATTATCTTGGGTTTTCCTTCCCAGGCTGAGTTTTTGTTCATAAATCTACCCAAACACACTCAGACACATGTATCCTCAAGCACGCACATGTACAAACATATGCAAAAATAGAAACACATGTATATAATGCACATATGTAATGCACACAACACAGGGCACATTCACAATATGTGCATACATGTACACATGATAATTCAGTGCCTATTGTACACATAGACATCCATGCACACACTCACACATGAATGAGTATGTATATTCATGCATGCACACATACACATAAGCATACCATACAAAGGCACACAAACACAGTACACTCACAAGGTTGGTCCACGCCTGCACGATGTAAGCACTTTGGTGCACACCCACACACATACACATATAAACACTTGATCTCCCTCACAGGTCTATAAATCTTGCAAAGCTTAGAATTTCTTTTGTACCAGTCAAGATAAATCCATACCTAGATCACGGATTCTCTCTCTCCCTCTCTCTCTCTGTCTCTCTCTCTCTATCTCTCTTTCCTTCTTTCTTCCCTCCATCTTTCTTTCTCTCTCCCTTCTTCATTTCTTCATTTTTTCCTTTCTTCTTTCCTTCCTTCTATTTCTTTTTAATTTCCTTCTTTCTTTTTCTTTTTCTTTCTTTTCTTCCTTCTTTATTTTATTTCTTCCTTTTTCTCCCTTCCCTCTTCCTTTCCTGTTTTCCTTCTTTTCTCTTTATTTCTTTCTCCCCTTCCTCCATCTCTCCTTCTTATCTTCCTTCCTTCTTTCCTTCCTTCTTTCCTCTCTCTCTCTCTCTCTCTTTTCCTTCCTTCGTTCTTCCTCTCTCTTTCCTTCTTTCCTTCTTTTCCCATTGGGAATTGAAGATTGGCTTAGTTTGCAGAATTGGTACCCAGTGCCTTTCCCAGGAGATCCTGGGGCTTCTGATGGTATTTCTCAAGATCAGGTAGAGAAATAAGGTTCCCACTTCTGCAGCTTGGAATGAGAACTCATAGACCTTCATGGGACTGAACTGAATTTGCTCTTCTAGGGAGATAGGGGAGGAGGGGAGGAGGCTTGGGGGTATTTGTTGGGGGGAGGAGGATGAAAATGTTCATACATTCCACACAGAGTGTGGTCTAAGAGAAACAAACTTTAGTAGCCCCTCATCAGTCCCTCTTAAAAGACTACTTACAGTGGAGGTACAATGGAAAGAGTGCCGGCCTTGGAGTTAGACCTGGGTTCTAATTCTGCTCCTACCTTTTACCTACCTCATTGCTGCTCCTCCCTCCTTACCATTTATTTGACATTAGACAAAAGCTTTTCCCTGGGCCTCAATCTCCTCACCTGTAAGACACGGAGGATGGCCTTCATGGCTCTCTTAGGGTCCTTCCAGTTCTAAATCTAGGATCCTAAACAAGCATTTCCTTAGCACCTCTGTACTATGTACAGCATCCTCGCTGGCCAAGGTGGGATACAGAGACTGAATGAAAAGCTGATAACGTCCAGGAGCTTCCATCTGACTGGAGCTATGGGTGGGCTGTAACATTTACATAGATTAGCAAAAGCAAGATAACTTTGGTGGAGAGAGAGCAAGCCCTGACAACTAGGGAGTCAGGAAAGGTTTCCTGTAGGAGGCAGGGCTTGAGTGACCTTCAAATGAAGCTAAGGAGTCTAAAGGGCAGGTGGGAGTACATTCCAGGTATGGGGAGCAACTCATGCAAAGATGTGGAGGTGGAATATAGAATGCTGAGTTTAGAGAAGAGTTAGTAGGCAGTTTGGGCAGAATATAGAAAGCATTAAGGGGAGTGATCTAAATGCCTAGAAAGGTAAACTGGAATCAGACTATAAAGGGTTTTAAATGCCAAGCTGAGGACTTTGTATTTTTTCCTTAGAGTTCATAGGGAGCTATAGAAGCTTCATGAGCAAGGGAGTTATGTGGTGAGATTTGTGCTTCGCAGAGATTATTTTGATGACTGTGAAGAGTTTGGGAGATCAATGAAGAGAATATTGTCAGAGTCTAGGCAAAACGGCCTCAACTGGGGTGGTGGTTGTGTGAGTGCAGAGACGGGGATGGAAGTTAGAGGTGATGTGATAATAGAATTAATGAGACATGACAATTGACTGGATATGAGGGGGTGAGGGGGAATCAAGAGGCAAGGATTATTTTGAGGTCACAAACCTGGATGACTAGAAGTATGGCAGTGCTCTCAACAGAAATGGAGGGGTTTGGAGGTGGGAGCATTTAGAGAGTCAGATAAGTTCATTTTTGACATTTTGAGATCAATCCATCAACAGACATTTGTTAAAGGTCTACCTGCTATGTGTGGGCTGGTAGGTGGTGCGGTGGTAGAGTGCTGTGCCTGGAATCAGGAAGATTCATCTTGCTGAGTTTGAACCCAGTCTCAGACATGTACTAGCTGGGTGACCCTGGGCAAGTCACTTCACCCTGTTTGCCTCACTTTCCTAATCTGTAAAATGAGCCAGAGAAGGAAATGGTGAACAACTCTAGTCTCTTTGCCAAGAAAACCCCACATGGGGAAATGAAGGGTCAGACATGACTGAAATGACTCAACAACAGGAACATTACATTCCAGACACTGAGCTAGGTGCTCGGGATGCAAATACAGAGAATGAAAAATTCCTGCTCACAAGGAGCTTATGGAAGAACCACTAGGATGTCCAGATGGAGCGATCGAACTAGCAGTTAGAGATTCAAAACTAAATGGCTTGAATAAAAGCCCAGGGGAGAGATGAGATTTTAAATGTATAGGTCTGAGAGTCACCTGTGCAGAGACAATATTTCAAACCATGGCAAGATCACCAAAAAAGAAAACATAAAGAGAAAAGAGAAAAGGGCCCCAGATAAAGCCTTCAAGAACATTCATGGGTGGGGATGGGGCATAGCTAATGATTTAGTTAAGACCACTGAGGATTGGTCAGAGAGGTAGGGGAAGAACCAGGAAATAAGTGTTATCAAAGGCAGGAGAGAGCATCCAATCAAGTATTTATTAAGTTTTTACTTTGATGGGCACAGTGGAAAAACCAAACTGTTCCCGCCCTCAAGGAGCTTACCATCCAATGAGAGAGATAGCATACGAATGGGAACATACAAGATAAACATAGAGTAGATAAAGGTCTTGTCAACATACAAAGAGATCAAACTAGATTAGGACTGAGAAAAGGTCATGCCAATTTAATAATTTACAGATTGTTGATTACCTTAATGTATTGTAGAAAAGTTCCACTAGTTCAAAGAAGTTATGGGTAGGTAAAATTTCAGCTCAATTTTAGACACCTCATAGCTATCTAAAAGTAGAAGGAGCTTTCTGGAGAGGTGGTGATTGGCCCCTCGCTGGCAGGCTTTGGGGGAGTCTGGATAGCAGGAATATCGATATTAGATCTGTGGGTTGTATGAGATGGCCTCTGGGCCCTCTTCTGACTCAGATTTCACAAGTCTATGAATCTGCAAAACCCCAGGGAAAAGGAAAGACTAATTTGTTAAATGCTTACTGCTTACAGGCACTGTGCTAACCTCTGGAGATACAAACACAAGCGAAAAGGGAGATAATCTCTGCTCTCAAGGAGCTTATATTTTAATGGGGAGAGATAACACACAAAGGGGAATTGAAAATTCCTGGGAGATCTAAAGGTGGAAGTCTAACAACAATATCACTTGCAGCTATTGTGGCTGTGTAAGGCCAATAACACCAGCACACAGGAGGGCTGCTAGCGCAGGTCCTTTGATCTGCTTTTCTAAAGAAAGCAACTTTAAGGGGTTAACAATCTTACTTTAATTAAACATACATATATCATTCACTTAGTTCAGAGGAAAAAGCCAGCATCCTGAACTTCTGAGCAAATACAAACAGAAATTACAAACAGAGATAATATAAACATATCAACATTTCTCTCTAACCAAATCACAGTTCATAGGGTGACTGCTTCAATGGCTTACCCAGAGTCTCCTCACCAACACTCTTTCAATGAGTGTGTCCCCAAAGGCAAAATGCCCACTTCGGAGCTCTTATACCCTATTCAGGACCCTGAGGGCTCACAGCCTACTTAGCAAAAAGGTAAGGGGCCTGGGACCTCACACCCAGTTAGTGAAAGGGTGTGGGCCTGCTCTAATCAGGCCTCCCTTTGTTGGTCCCATTTGAGGCCTATTCAATGGGTGGGAAAGATTTTTCACTTACTGATTGACCTTACAGGAAGGGACCTTGGTGGTCGTCTGATCCAACTCTCTCACTTTATAGATGAGGAAATTGAGGCAGTCTCAGAGAAGTTAAATGACTGGTCCAAGGTCATGCAGGTGAGTGGCAATGTTGGGATTTGAAACCATGTCCTCTCAGTGCAATTCCAGCATTCTTTTCACTGTACTATGATGCCTCCCAGGGTCACAAGTGTAATAAGTAGCAGAGCCAGGATATGAACTCATTGCATTATAGCTTTAGAGCTGGAAGGGACCTCAGAGGTCACCTAGTCTAACCTCTGGTCACAACCTCATCTCTTCCATTTTACAGTTGAGTAAACTGAGGCCTAATGATATGAAGTGACTTGCCCAAGGCCACATAGGTAGGAAGTATGTCAGAGGTGGGATTTGAACCCTGGTCCTCTGACTTTGAATCCAGAGTTCTTGTCCCCCATTCAACTCTGTCAATGATCTTTTCACTGACCTGGCACAATCTGACCTCAGCCAGAATTATTTCACACGTCTCTCCTTCACATAATCTACATTCTAGCCAAACTGGTCTGCTTGCTGCTTCTGGAACTGGGTCTTCCACCTTCTGCCTCCTCACTCTCCCCACCAATAGAATGAAAGCACCCTGAGGACAGAGATGGTTCTCTTTTTTCCCATCAGCCCAGATCCTCTATAAACCAGTTATACTTACCTACTCACTTTTCCTCACTCACCTCCCGACTCTATGCCTGTGTTTTGGCTGTACTCTCCCTCCTCCCTCTGCTGCTTAGAATCACTGGCTTCCTACAAGGCTCAGCTCATCTGTGACCTTCTGCAAGAAACCCTTCCCCGTCCTCCTGATGCCAGTGCTTTTCTCTCTTAAAGTCACCTTCCCCCTATTCTGTATTTATTTTGTATGGGCCCATTTATTTACATGCCATCTCCCTCATTAGAATGTAACAACAGCAGGGACTGTTTTTCTTTTTTTTTCTTTTTTTCTTCATATTCCCAGTACTTAGAACAAAGCCTAGCATATAGTAAGTGCTTAATAAATGTTTCTCATTATACGCATTTATATACATGTATATAAATATATATATGGAGAGAGAGAGAGACAGAGAGACAGAGAGACAGAGAGACAGACAGAGACAGAGAGAGGGAGAGATAGAGAGAGAGACATAGAGAGAGACACACACACAAAGAGACAGACACAGAAAAAGAGACAGACAGAGAGAAACAGAGACAGAGAGACACAGACAGACAGACAGACACAGAGAGAGAGAGAGAGAGAGAGAGAGAGAGAGATGAATAAATGGATGGATGGAAAGATAGATAAACAGCTTCTTTAGTAAGAATTTACTATGTGCTAGACACTGTGCGAAGTGCTGAAAATACAAATACAAGCAAGCAGGTCAGTCAGTCCCTATACTCAAGGAGCTTACATTTTAATAGGAGCAGATAACACATAAAGGAGATTATTGCTGATTGGTTGATTGTACCTATTAGGCCCTTAATAAATGCTTCTTGGGTTAACTGGAAATGAATTCCACTGTGGCACACTGTTGCATGAAAATACATGTTAGAAAATGGAAATGTTGTTCAGGAATAACTTATGATATGCATGCCCCAAAGCTCCCATGTTCAACCAGAGATTTCTTAACTGAAAACTGCAGGTTCTTTCATTTTTTTTCTTTTATCTTTTCCACCTACTGGGCAGCTTTCCAAGGGTAAGTGTTGTCTCAGGGGAAGAGGCAGAGGTCCCTTTGTCTTCATATCAGAAAGCTGGTTTCCTGATTCTCGTTAATGGAGTGGACAAGGCTTTTGAAAAATGCAGTCAGCAGGGGAATCAGCATAGATAGCATGGCCTCCCAATTGCTCTCCTTTAGGGCCTTCTTCTCCTTCTAAGACTTTCAGTTCCTTGCTCTGGTAGTGATGGAGCGATGTAATATTTCCCAGGCTGAAGATAGGCAGGCAACATCTGTCTCCTTTTTGTGGGCTAATGTTTATGAGAGACTCATCCTTTCTAGCCTTATTATCTATTACTCCTTCTTTCATATACCTCAGATGCCAGCCAGTATCACTGTTCCCCAAACAGAGAGCCTTTGTTCTTTTACTCTCTTTTTCCTCTGTCTGGAATGTCTTCCTCCACTGGAACCTCAATGCAATCTCTTATATTGAGCCAATTCAGAAGTATGCCACTCTTTATGAATTTGTGTGTCATTCTTGTGAAGGGCCATGCTAATTTTATGCTCTGCTCTCTATTCCAATTTTAGTATGTGTGCCCCTAAAGTGGGCATCCCAGTCTCTATCTCTCAAAATGCTGCCTTTCTTATGGTTCAGCTCAGGTGACACCTCTTTTATGAAGCCTTCTCTCATTTTCCCCAGCCAGCATTGTTTAGGCTTGTTCCGAGTGGTCCCAGAGAGTAGAAGTATGAGTGATGGAGGAAGCTGCAGTTTTAGAATTTCTTTGTTGGAAAGAGTCTTACAGACCATCTAATTTATTCCATACCTGAACAAAAATCCTCTGTGTAGCATTTCCAGGAAGAGGTTACCCAGCCTTTGCTTGAAAACCTCCATGGTTAGAGAGACTACCATTTTCTCTGCCACTCTGTTCTACTTTCAAACACCTCTAGACTTCCTAGGAAGACTTTAATGAGTGAACCAGAATTTATCTTTTTGCACTTTCTACCCAATGCTCCTCTACTTCTATACTCAGGGGCTAATTAAGTGGAACACGTCTAATCTCTCTTCCCCATAACATCCCTTCCTGTTTCCAAGCCCAGTGGTCCACCCACTGTGCCACGTAGCTGCCCACCTGATGACAGTAGCATGCCGCATTTGTCTTTCAATTCAATTCAGTTTGACAAGTATTTATTAGCACCTGTTATGTACCAGTTACTGTGTTTGACATTAGGCACATGGAGGCAAAGATGAACTAGCCTCTGCCCTCAAGGACCTTGCCTTCTCCTGGCATAAAGTAGATACTCAGATGTGTGTGGAATTGAACCCAATTAATAATGGCCTGAGGCTTGACTGTGGATTAGAGGAGTCCCACAGAGGCACATGCTTTGTGTTTGTTAGAAGAAAGGACATATACAATTAGTTGCTAAATTTTATTGATCCTACCTCCACAAAATTTCCTGTATTTGACCCCTATTCTATACTTACACAGCCACAACTCTGGTTCAGGTCTCACCTGGACTATCACAATTGGCATTTCTGTCTACAACTGCTCCCTGAATCCATCCTCCATGCAGCAGCTAAAGTGATATTCCTAAAGTTCAGCCAGTCAGCTAGGCAGTCAGTAAGTCAGTCAGTCAGTCAGTAAACTAACATTTATAATACGTTTACTATGTGTTCAACACTGTGCTAAGTTCTGGGGATATAAATAAAGGCAAAAGACGGTTCCTCCTCTCAAGGACTTCGCAATCGAATAGGGAGAAAACATGCCAGCAAACTGTGCAAATGAGATATATAGGATAAATTGGAGATAAGGGATAGGGAGAAGAGCACAGTACATTGAACTAGTTCACAAAGAGTCAAAATTGGAAAAAGAAGAGAGTAACCAAACCAGGAAAGATGGCCTGAAAAAGAACTGAGAGATGGAGGAATAGGAAGAACAGGTTTGGAGACTGCAAGACAGAGACTTATCAGATAAAGGGATGGCAAAATAGAGGGTATGACCATCTGCGTGTGGCACAGGTGAGGTAGAGGAATAGCTTTGGAGAAAGGAAAAGGTTGAGGAACTTGGAGGTTAGTGTGTTTGAGGGAGTATAGACATGTATGTTGAATTATCCCACTGTGAGATGAAGAGTTGAAGAAGGAAGACCGTGAATAAAGGAACTGAACTCACTGAGAGTGTCCTGGATGTTGGTAGACAAGATCTACCAGAATCTTGATTGAGTGTTTGTAGCAGTGAGCTCCCTAGCATACCCAGGATGGCCTGCTAGCACAGGTTCTTTAATCCGCTTCTCAAGGGAAGACTGCTCAAAAAGGGTTTAACAATCCTACTTTCAATTATATTCACTAGTTCAGGGGAAGGGTCAACAGCCTGAATGGCACAGAAAATACAAGCAGAGGAATTAGCATAAAGACCAACAGATCAGGCTCTTAACTGCCTGAATCAAAGCAATATTGCTATACACTTTACGTATATCACTGGATTGAGAGAGCCTTTACATCTGAGCAGTCGGGGAGTTCTGAACATACAGCTACTCAGAGTCTTGATCAGGGAATCACAACGTCCTTCTCATAAATGAACCCCCAAAGTAAAATACAAACTCAGAGTATATATACACTTCTCAGAGCCAGAAGGCATCACAACCCTCAGTGCCTAATTAACTTAGTACCCAAAGGGTGTGAAAGCCTTCCTACAAGCAAGCCTCCCCTAAGCAAGCTTCCCTCCCTCAATGGGCACTGTTACTCAGGATATATCACAGCTGTGAGCTGGGGAAGACCTTTCTATTCCATTAACATTACAATGTTAAATATGGATCCAGTGTACTTCAAAGGAAGAAAGGTTACTGTGTGATAGTATTAGAGGGAGAGTCTGGAATTGGCAATGGGGAGCAAGGAGTCTTCCAATTCTCCCACAACTACCAATGAATGGAGAGTGAGGAGAGTATGAATGAAAGTGAAGACAGTGCTGGAAAGGATGGCCAGAGAAACCATGTCACCAGAAGGCCACCAATCTCAGTAAGTGCAAGAAGATGGATGGAGAGCAAAAAGATTTAACTTGTTACTTATGCAGCAGGCATTCCAGAGAGCACAGTGGAAAGAAGTGAGCAGCTTTAGAACATGGTATTAGAGATATGGATTGGGTTGAGGAGAATGGGAATAAAGGAATGGTCTTTGGATGGCCAAGAATGAGGTTTGAACAGTTGTAGCCAAGGATTCAGAATCCCTGGGATGGGGAGGGAATGATGGGGTGGAAGTATGCTATTCATTGAGAAATGAATTCAGGTAGTTTCAGCCACAGGATAGAGTTATCCCAAGGTGTCAGGCAGCAGTGTGCAGCTGGATAGTAAACGTATTGGGGAGGTTAGGAGGGTATGCACCTGAATGGTAGCAAGACCACTGCTGTGGGTGGCTGGATAGAGTGCTTGGACTGGAGTCCAAAGGCTGCCTTGGGAGACTGGGAAGCCCTTTTGAGCAGACACAGAAAAATCGATTGCTGTGGAATTTGGGTGACCAGAGAGTGAATATATCATTGCCTTGTCCATAAACTCCCTATTATGTCTAGAATAAAATACAAGCTCTTTTGCTTGTCATTTAAAGTCCTTCAAAACCTGGCTTCAAACTACCTTTTCATGTTTATTATATATTAATTCTCTTCGCACACTCTGTAGTCCCACCAAATTAGACTTGTTGCTCTTCCTCATATAGTCCATGTCCTGTTCAAATAATTTTGCACTTTCTCCTTATCCGTTACTCTTAGAATCTCTAGTTCCCCTCAAAGCTCAGTTTAAGAACCAATTTTTATTTGAAACCTTTCTTCATGCCCTCCATTCCTCCCACCCCCACCAACATTAACTTTCATAATTTTGTATATACTTATGTGGATGCATGTACTCTATCCCAGTAGAATATGATACCCTTGAGGGCAGGTCTATTTTTCTCCCTAGGACAGTGCTTGGCAGATAGTAGATACTTCTTGGATTGATCAATGGCAAATGCAGTTTGCACAGGCAAGGCTGATACTTTTCAAATTGGGAAATTTATGTTTGTTTTCCTTGTTTCTCACTCTGCTTCCTGTTCCCCAATTTTAGTGATGAGGTCCTCACCCCCCACCCCTGCCACTCCATCATCCCAGGACCAAGGGCTGTGACACTGGGAGAAAATCCTTCTGAGAAACCCCTTCATGCAACTATTTTAAGGGTTTGTGGTTTTGAGGAAACCAAGGAGAAACCAAGTTTATTTCGATTCCAAGAATCTCAGTTTCTCCATCTGTAACCTGAAAGGGTTGTATTCATTGGCCTCTGAAGTCCAACGTCTATGAGTCTATGATCCTTTGATTCTAAAGCTTAATATAAAGGGACCCATTAAAATAATGGGATTTTCCCAGGCTAGCTTCCTCCCTTTCTTGTCCTTCTCTGGGGAATTTTATCAGTCAGGCTCTGTTACCACTGGTGTCTAAAAATTTGTTTCCATTTTTGGCATTTAGGAGGCTTTGTCAAGTAAAGGGAGGGGGAGAGGCCATTTTTCTCTCCTGTCTCTGTTTTTATCTCGCTGAGGCTTCCCATTCATAAACATGGTCTGTTTAAAATGTTATTGTCTCCTCTACAGGCACCTATTGATCCATCAGCTTGTATTTAAGGGATGTAGCCTAGAATTTGGTACCTTTTTAAAAAATATAGATATAGAATCACAGAAGCACAACATCTGAGTGTTGGCCCCAACATCAGTGTCCTTTAATGAAACTGGGAGAAATAGAGAGCAGCAGGCCCCTCTGCTGCATCCTTGGCAGGTCACATCTCTCTGGGCTTGTACAGTTTCAGCAATGGGAAACTCAATACCTGATTAATGGAAACCATTGAAAAATGTAGAAAAGTAACATGAAATAGTGGGGTAGATGAAAGAATACAGGACTGAGAGGAGGGAGCCCTAGATTCTAGAACCACAGAATGTTGGAACTGGCAAGGACCTTAGAAATATTCTAGTCCCAACTCCTCATTTATAGGGAAGGAAATAGAATCTGAGATTCAAAGTGATGTAGTGGAAAGACCATTGGTTTTGGAGTCAAGGGTCCTGGATTCAAATCCTATCTCCATTCACTTACCACCTATGTGATGTCACTTAACTTCTCTGGGCCTCAATTTCCTCATCTGTAAAATGAGGGGGTTAGATTATATGGCCTTAGTTGGCTCTTCTAGCTCTAGTCCTATGAGCCTATAAATCACAAAGAAGTGGACTGTCTTTCCTGTAGATGCAGAGAATTAGAGCGAGCTTTGGAACTGGAATTCAGCTCTTTTGTCATTCAGACCAATATTCTTTCCATAACAGAACATATTCCTACTAGTAGTATTTCTATAGGCTCAGATTTAGAGATGCAAGGGACCTTAGAGGTAATCTGATTTACTTCTCTCATTTCAGAGACTAGGAAACAGGTTAAAGGTCATAAAGGTTAAATGACTTCTCTGAGGTCATACAAGAAGTAAATGGCAGAGCTAAGATAGAAGCCTAAGTCCTAACACCATGGAGTCTCCACTTAAATCATCATTTCCTATTGATTAGTCCATCCATCTGTCCATCCATCTGTCTATCCATCTACCTATCTATCTGTCTATCTATCTATCTATCTATCTATCTATCTATCTATCTATCTATCTATCTACCTACCTACCTACCTACCTATCTATCCATTCATTCAGCTATTTATTCAGCTATCTTTTCATTATCTCTATCTATCTTTCACCTATCTCTTCATCTTCCTGTCTCTGAGTATAGTACTAGAAACTCTCTGCTACAAATTCCTTTTGTGAGTCTTTTGAGTTCCATATTTTCTCCCTTCCCACCACATTGAGAAAGCAAGAAATTCAATATAGGTTATACATGAGTAGTCATGCAAAACATTTTCATTGTTAGTCATGTTGTGAAAAAATATAGACCAAAAAGAAAAACCTCAAGAGAAATAAAGTGTAAAAGTATGTTTCAGTCTGTATTCAGGCACCATCACTTTTTTCTCTGGGGATGGATAGCATTTTCATCAGAAGCTCTTCAGAGTTGTCTTGGATCATTGTATTGCTGAGAATAGCTGTCATTCACAGCTGATCGTCTTACAATCTTGCTGTTACTTTGTACACAGTACATTTTACTTTGGATCAGCTCATGTAAGTCTTTCCAGGTTTTTCTGAGAGCATCCTGCTCATTATTTCTTATAGCACAATAGTATTCCATCATAATCACATACTGCAATTTGTTCAACCATTCCCCACTTGATAGGCATCACCTCAACTACCAATTCTTTGCCACCAGAAAAGAGCTGCTATGAATATTTTTGTACATATAGGTCCTTTTCCTTTTCTTTTTTTTATCTCTTTTGGGATACAGCCCTAGTAGTGGTATTACTAGGTCAAAGGGTATGCATGGTTTTATAGCCTTTTGGGCATAGTTCCAAATTGCTCTACAGAATGATTGAATCAGTTCACAACTCCACCATCAGCGCATTAATGTCTTATTTTTCCCACATTTCCTCCGACATTTGTCATTTTTCTTTTCTGTCCTATTAACCAATCTAATACTCAGAATTGTTTTATTTGCATTTCTCTAATCAATAGTGAGTTAGAACATTTTTACATGGCTATAGACAGCTTTGATTAGTTCATCGAAAACTGTTCATATCTTTTGATCATTTATCAACCGGGGAATGGCTCTTATTTTTATAAATTTGATTCAGTTCTCTATATGTTTGAGAAATGAGACTTTTATCAGAGAAATTTGCTTCAGAATTTTTTCAGTTACTATTGCCCATCCTATTTCTCCCCTGTTTATTCTATTTTCTCTCTCTCCTTTCATTCTGTCTCTCCTCAAAAGTGTTTTGCTTCTGAGTACCCCTCCTCCAATCTGCCCTCCCTTCTATCACTTCTCCTCCTTTTTTGTCCTCTTCCCCTCCTACTTTTCTGTAGGGTAAGATAGATTTCTACACCCATTTGAGTTTTTATGTTATTCCTTCTTTGATCCAGTTCTGATTAAAGTTCACTCACTCTCTTCTCCTCCCTCTTCTTACAGTGGAGACACTGTAAAAGCTTTTTCTTGACTCTTTTATGTGAGATAATTTACCACATTCTACCTCTCCCTTTCCCTTTCTCTCAATACATTCTTCTTTCACCCCTTAATTTTATTTTTTTTTAGATATCATCCCTTCATATTCAACTCACACCTGTACCCTCTGTCTACACATACTCCTTCTAACTCACCTAATAATGAGAAAGTTCTTATGAGTTAAGTACCATCTTCTCATGTAGAAGTATAAACAGTTTGGCCTTATAAGCCTTATGATTTCCCTTTCCTATTTACCTTTTTATGCTATTCTTGAGTCTTGTATTTGAAGGTCAATTTTTTTATTAAGCTCTGGTCTGTTCATCAAGAATGTTTGAAAGTCCTTTATTTCATCCAATATTCTTTTTCCCCCTGAAGGATTATACTCAGTTTTGCTGGGTAAGTGATTCTTGGTTATAATCTTAGCTCCTTTGCCCTTCAGAATATCATATTCCAAGCCCTCTGATCTTTTAATGTAGAAGCTGCTAAATCTTGTTATCCTGACTGTAGCTCCATGATACTTCAATTATTTCTTGCTGCTTGCAGTATTTTCTTTTTGATCTGGGAACTCTAGAATTTGGCTACAATATTCCTGGCAGTTTTCATTTGGTATATGTTTCAGGAGGTGATCTGTGGATTCTTTCAATTTCTATTTTGTCCTCTGGTTCTAGAATACCAGGGCAGTTTTCCTTGATAATTTCTTGAAAGATGATATATAGGTTCTATTTTTGATCCTAATCATTATAAGTTACCTATCCTGGATCTATTTCCCAGATCAGTTGTTTCTCCAATGAGATATTTCACATTGAATTTTTTTTATTCTTTTGGTTTTGTTTTATCATTTCTTGATTTCTCATAAAGTCATTATCTTCCATTTTCTCAATTCTAATTGTTAAGGAATTACTTTTTACAGTGAGCTTTTGGACCTCCTTTTCAATTTAGCCAATTCCACTTTTTAAGGAGGTTTTTTTTTCAGTGAATTTTTGTGCCTCTTTTTCCATTTGACCAATTCTATCTTTTAAGACATTCATCTTCTCATTGGCTTTTTGTATGTCCTTTACCATTTGGCCTAGTCTATTTTTAAGGTGTTACTATTCTTCAGTATTTTTATGTCTCCTTTACCAAGCTGTTGACTCATTTTTCATGATTTTCTTATATGATTCTCATTTCTTTTCCTAATTTTTCCTCTACCTCTTTTACTTGATTTCAAAATCCCTTTTTATCTCTTCCATGGCCTGAGACCAATTCATAATTTTCTTGGAGGCTTTGGATGGGGTAGCTTTGACTTTGTTATCTTCTTCTGAGTGTGTGTTTTGATCTTCCTTGTCACCATAGTAACTTTCTATTTTCAGATTTTTTTCTGTTGTTTGCTCATTTTCTCCAGCCTATTTGTTGACTTTTAACTCTTTGTTAAAGTAAGGCTCTGCTTCCAGGGTGGAGGACTGTCCCAAGCTTCAGTAGTCTTGTGCAGCTGTTTTCAGAGATAACTCTAGGGACCTGTAAGTTTTCCATTCTTCCAAGTTAGTGTAATCTAAGGAGAGGTGTTTTTACTGTTCTCCTGGCCTGTGCTCTGGTCTGTGAATGACCACAAGCACTCTTTTGTGCCCTGGAACTGGGACAAGGGTCCCTACTCCACTGCAGCTGAAAGTTCTGGTATGCTAGTGCTCTTCCTCACCCTGGGACTGCCACCCATTGTGTTTGGGCAAAGCAACAGAATCCTGCCTCAGTGCTAGCAGAGACTCCTGTGATCTTCTGACCAGTTGTTCTACCCCCTTACTGTCTGTGGGCTGAGAGGGCCAGAAGCAGCCACTGCTGCTGCTGATTCAGTCACTCACAAAACCTGCTCCTGGTTTGCTAGGACTAGGTTTGTGTTGGTGTGGCCTGCTCTGGACTGCGCTGCACTCTCCCCCAGGTGTGACAGACTTTTTCTGCTGACCTTCTAAGTTTTTCACCTCATCCTTTTGTGGGTTCTGCTGCTCAAGGAATTGTTTTAAGGCATTATTTAAAGGTTTTTTAAGGGTTTTGGGGAGGGCTCAGGTGAGTGGCGGCTCTTTTTCCTCCATCTTAGCTCCACCCCCACAATAGTCTTCTAAATGTTCTTCCTGCTTCAGTCTTTCCTCTCTCAAATCCTTCATCCATATGACTAATCATGTCGATGAAAAGCTCTCTTGTCAACTCCTGTCTCTGAAATTCATGGCTCTCCACAGTCATATTCCAATTTTCCTTTATGATCTTATTTCCTACAACTTCCCTTCCTTCTATACTCTGTTTTCTTTCCAAACTGAATTCCTCTCCATCTCCCATTTTGGTTTTGCGTTCTCATATCTCTGGTTTTGCTGGCTCCTCTGGCTGGAATGGAATCATCTTTGTCTGTTGATGGGTCTTTCCTTCCTTTAAGGCTTAGCCTTTTTGTGGTCACCTCTTCTATGCAGCCTTTCTTGATTGACTTCTAGATATAAGTCATTTTTTCCCTTCAAACTTTCCAACATTTCTCAGATCCCTTATTCACACTTATCTCATCTTCTTTTTAATTGAAATGTAAGTTCACTGTGAGTAGGGACAGTTTCATTCTTTGTATTTTTCCATTTCATTGGTTATTTATTCATATTAATGTTGTTCTCCTCCTTTAGATTGTAAGCTACCTTAGGGCAGCGTTGCTGTATGGGATTCTGTATTCCCAGTGCTAAGCACCATGCTGTACTCCATACAGAAAGTGCTCGATAAATGCTTTTTTTTTTGAATGAATGAATGAACCATACTGAATGGAGGAAAAGAATTGGCTTTCATGGTCCCTTCAAGTGTTAACATTGTAGTAGTCTCTAAGCTATGGAGGAGGTGGTAAAAGAATTCCACTTAGATTCAAGGAATTTTTGAAAGTCTTTCATTTTCAGTAATGAAAGGGACCATTATGAACTTAAGAGGAGGAAGAAAAATCAATATATAGTTTAAACACACACACATACACAGAGAAACACTTTCCTCCATTCTTTTGGGGTTTTGCGGCCTAATGTGGAAATGATATATCAATAATGCTCGGTACTTACTGAAGGCCTTCCATCTTCATCTTCGAAAGCCTTTATGGACATTAGCTGTTAAATCAGCCCAATAGGCCTGCCATGCACTCATTGCCAAAGCTATTTTGGGAATAAATCATCCAGCCTTTTGCTTTGCAAATTATGGCTTTTGCTTACTAATGCCTTGCTCAGTGAATTGTGAGCTTAAATGAAGTTGGGCTGGGGGAAAGGTCGGGTTTGCCTTTCAGTGGTAAACTTGGTGAGTTTCCCACAGTTCTAAAACATCCAATTTGGTGGTGTTCTAGACTGAAATGATTTAACAGCAGCAGCAACAACAACTACAAAAGTATAATGCAACATGACTAGTTTTTTTTTGGTACTTTATGTGTAGCTACAGGAAATGGGTCTTCAAGTCAACTTACTTTCCAATAGAATGCAAGAACTTAGAGGGCAGGGACAGTTGCATTTTTGTAACTGTATTCTCAGTGCTTGGCATGGTGCCTAGCACATATTAGGGGCTTAAGAAATCTTTGTTGAATGAAAGAATGAACTTACAAATGTATATTTACTTGGTGGGGGATACCTGGGACACTACAGGCCTATTCCTGGAGAGGCTTCCCACCAGGGTCTGGGAAGAAACAGGGTGGGGCTAAGTCTAGGAGGCACAGATTTGAGGATGCTCCCCATCGGGGAGGAAATGCATTAGCTTCCTAGTTTAATTAATTATTCTTGCTAACTGGGCGCTAAACTCAATTGTTTCTGTACTGAAGGAATTAATATACATAAATTATGTGGCCCTGAGCAAAGTCCCAGTCTCTCTGTCTTGCTTATGGCTTCATTTTTTCTTATTGATATCTTTGGCTTTCATAACATATTCTTTTCTGAATTTATCCCTCTTTTCCCTTCTCTGATTCACCCATCCCTCGATAGGTTGATGCCTTTAGGCAGCTAGGTAGCTAAGTAGATAGAGGACTGTGTGTGGAATCAGGAAGACCTGAATTCAAATCTGTCCTTAGACACTAGCTGGATGATACTGGGCCACTCACTTAACCTCTGTCTCAGTTTTCCCAACTATAAAATGGGGATAATAGTGTCTACCTCCCTGGGTCATTGTGAGGATCAAATGAGATAATATTTGTAATGTGCTTAGGACAATGCCTGGCACATAGCAGGAGCTTAATAAGTGGCTGTTCTCTTCCCCTCCCCAACATGTGACAAAGAGTTATTAAAAGGAAGAGAACAAGCATTTAAATAAAACATAGCCCAACTTAATAACAATGATCACTAGCATTTACGTAATGTTTTAAGGTTTCCAAAGTGCACTATATATATCTTACTTCATTTGGTCCTCACTAACACACTGACTAGCTGCGTGACCCTGGGCAAGTCACTTAACCTTGTTTGCCTCAGTTTCTTCATTTGTAAAATGAGCTGGAGAAGGAAATGGCAAACTACTCCAGCATCTTTGCCAAGAAATCAACAAATGGGGTAACAAAGAGTCAGATAGAACTGAAAAATGGCAACAACTTCCTTCTGCAACCTGCTCCTGAACAAAGGTGGGAAAGAGGAAGATAGAGAAGCTAACTCTATTGGCTCTTAAGCAAGACTGCTATTTATTTATTCATTCATTCATCTATTTATTTATTTATCTATTTATTCACTCATTCATTTACTTATTTATTTCTTTATCTCTTTATTTATTTGAGGGGGAAGGCAAGGTAATTGGGGTTAAGTGACTTGCCCAAGGTCACACAGCTGGTAAGCGTGTCAAATGTCTGAGGCCGGGTTTGAACTCAGGTCCTCTTGACTCCAGGGCAGGTGCTCTACTCACTGCGCCAACCTAACTGCCCCAAGACTGCTATTTATTAAACTCACACACACACACACACACACACACACACACACCCAAAACGACACTTTAGTTAGGCTACAAACTGTGACTGGAGAACAAAAGTCGGAGGCAACCTTTTCTCTCTCTTAGTACAACTGCCTCATTTTACAGATAGGGCCACTCAAGCTCAGAGTCGAAGTGACCTGTCCAGGGTCCTGACTCCAGTGCCAGGTCATATTCTCAGCCTCATTCTACAAAGGAGGAAATAGGCTCACAGAGGGGAATTCAAATTATTCTAAATCACACAGCAGGAATGTGGCAGATCCAGGGCTTGCTATAGAGAGGCCATGTGGTGGATGGAGGGGTAAGAATGAAGGTTTGGGAGTCAGAGGGTTCAGTTCAAATGCTGACTCTATGTAACCTTAAGTAAATCACTTATTTGCTTAGGGAAACTTTTCTAGGTTTCAGTTTCTTTGCCTGAAAAATGAGAGTTTGGGGCTCTTTGACCTCTAAGGTCCCTTCCAGTCAGAAATCCCATGCTCCTCTAATTTAAGCCTGCACTTCCTACCTTTGTACGCCAGGGTTCTACCTGCCACACCTAATTGTCTTGTTGTATGGTGCTCCATCACATCTGATGAAGCTGGAAAGGCAGATTTTTGAAGTTTGCATCCAAGCTGAGGATTTTTAATGAACCTACCAAGTTTTGGTTCAGGGCTCTAGACTTGAATATGATCACAGAATTAGGAGTTAACGAAGGATTGTTTGTTGTTATTATCACGTAGTTGTTTTAGTTCTGTCTGACACTTTGTGATTCCATTTGGAGCTTTCTTTGCAAAGATACTGGAGTGGTTTGCCATTTTGTTGTCTGGCTCATTTTGTAGATGAAGAACCTGAAGCAAAGAGTGTCAAGTGACCTGTCCATGGTCACGCAGCTAGTAAGTGTCTGAGGCCAGAGTTGAACTCAGGAAGATGAGTCTTCCTGACTCCAGGCCTGGTGTTCTCTATGCTATGATGTCACCTAGCTGCCCCCACAAAGGAATATAGACTTCTATTCCAATGCCATCATTTTATAGATGAGGAAATGGTCCATCCCAGGGTGGGGATTTGCCCAAGGTCACATAGTGAGTAGGGCTGAATTCAGAGGTATAATGAAGGTAGTCCAATGATGGTAAAATGGAAAGAGCCCTAACTCTTGGGTTAGGGGACCTGGGTTTGAGTTCCACTTTTGACTAGCTGTGGGATCTTGGGCAAATCACCTTATATTTTTGGGCCCCAGTTTCCTCAGTAATAAAATGGACTAGATGGCCTCTGAGGTCTTTTATAGATTTAGGATCCTCTTATCCCTCATGGTTTGTCTCAAGTGGACATACAACCTGTCCCCTGTTTTCTTTGTCCATAAAATAAAGGGAGAGGAGGTTGGGCTAAATGACCTCAAAGGTCTCATATATCTAGATCTATGATTCTATGAACTCTGTAACAGGCAGCACAAATGTTATTGTCCCCATTTCACAGATGGCAAAAGTGAGGCTGAGAGAGATTAAAATATCTTGCTTAAAGTCATACAGCTCATAACTGTCAGAGCCAGGCTGTCAAGGGAGAAACAGAATCAAAGTTGAGACTACTCAGGTCTGGGTTGGGAAATGATAGTAAGGCTCATTGATTTAAAATTAGAAGGGATCCTTGAGGTCAGCTGAACCAGAGGGCTCAACCCCCTCATTTTATAGTTGATCAAAGTTAGGTACAGAGAGGCCACAACAGGTAGGACTTGAACCCTGGCCTCCTGTCTCTAAATCTAGCCTTCCCCCCCCTACATCACAAGAAAAGTGCTTCATAAACCAAATTGTGAATTATCATCATCATTTTTATAATTATTATTCTGCAAAGGCCAGTCAATCCATTATTCCTGTTAGGAGCAGGAAGATACTGAGCTGATCAAGAACTGAATATTCATGACCAATCAGAGATTTCCTGGGGTTGTAATACTCATCTGACTCCTATGAAGTGAAACCTTTCTCTCTCCTTTCCACCGGTGCTCACACCCACACACTCAGCCCATCACATAGCTTTCCTTCCCTGTGAATATACTCTCCTCTTCATGCATCACACACATTAGTCAGCAAATCGTCCATTCAAATATGTGCAGATGGTTGTGGGCTCTCTCAGAGCCTAGAAAATACTCCCCCCCATTTCCTGAAGAGCCTTCTCTCACTTGTTGGCATTTAAATAGTGAACTGCCTCAGTTTCCTCATTTGTAAAAGGAAAGGGTTAGACAAGATGATCTCTAAAAACCCCTCCCAATTCTAAAACTATGATTCCATGAACTTCATTAGGCATTGGGTATTTTTTTCTTTTTTGGTTAGTTGTTGGGGGAAGAATGAAAAAAAATCAAGGATTTTCTTGTTCCTCTGGACTGGTTGAGCTGGCCTTGTAAGGAGGGGCGAACAAGGCCAATCATACCCAAATGCCTCCTGAACTGCCAGTTACCATGTCTGAAATTCTATCCTTAGAGAGGGAGGGAGATAATATTGAAAGCTCCATGGTCTGGGTGCCGAGGGACTTGGTGTTATGGTTATGGGCAAGCTCTATCTTCTTGTGCCAGCCCAGTGGTTCTTTAAGGTGGTCCAGAGATCCCTTGGGATCTGAGAGACCCTTATCAAAACTACTTTCCCAATAATACTGTTTTAAGTTCTAACACAGTAAGTACTGAGAGGTACAACCCACATAAACAAAAGCTCTTGGGGAGAGGGTCTTTGATAATGTTTTAGAGTATAAAGGGTCCCTGAGACCAAAAAAGTTTGGAAACTGCTGGGTTCGATGATTTCTAAGATCTCTTATATTTTGTTGTTGTTCAGTCATCTCAGTTATGTCTGACTCCTTGTTTCTCCATTTGGGGTTTTTTTGGCAAAGATACTAGAGTGGTTGGCCATTTCATTTTCCCAGTCATTTTACAGATCAGGAAACTGAGTCAAACAGGGCTATGTGACTTGCCCAGGGTCATACAGCTAATGAGTGTCTGAGGCCAAATTCAACTCCAGGCTCAGTGCTCTATCCACTGAGCCATCTAGCTGATTCTATCTCTTCCTCTGAACTCTTAGAGTCCTTGTATTGTTCGTGTGACACTTATATTCTGAGATAATGTATGAAAGGTACATTGTACGTTGTGATCTGAAAGAACTATACAAATGTCAGCAGTTATTATTATCATTGTTATATGGATCCTAATAGTCTCCAAGGTGTTTTGCATACATTATACCTTGTTAAACAGTTTGTTATATGAAGGAAGTCCCTAACTTCCATATTTTGTTTGAGACACCCCCAAAATCTCTCAAGGGCCCAAACTCCTGGAATCTCTTAAAACCTTAGTCATAAGGCATATACAAAGCTGAAAATCAGAAAACAAACGAATACACAAAACATTGTTATATCTAGAATGAGAGGTTTTCAATGGGGAACAGCAGCATATACATTGTAAGGAAATTTTTAGCTCAGTAAAGGACATACCAGTTTATCAAAAATGACTTCTATGTAATGAAAATATTTGGATGTGTTTAGTTTGAGGTATTGGTGGGGTATCCCAGTGGAAATGTACAGATGGCAGTTGAAAATATGGGACTGGGGCTTGGAGGTTGGATACATAGTTTTGGGAATCATCTGTAGTGACGTGATAATTGAACCCATGGGAGTAGATGAGATCCTGAAGGGAGGAGGTGTGGAATAAGATAAGCCCTCTCATTTCATCAAAATCTCAATGGGACCTGTGAGACAGAATTCATCTTTCATTAATACCTCTAGTTCTCCTTGTTTATTATCCATAATTTGTACATTTGTGTATAGACTCCTGAGGCCATACATTTTTTTCTTCTTTTTTTCTTTTTCTTCTTAGAGGCAGCCAAAACACAGGGGATGTGAAGCCAATATTTTCCAAAGTACTTAGCATACATTATACCTTGTTAAATAGTTTGTTGTATGAAAGAAGTACCTAACTTCTATATTTTTTTTATTTTGAGACACCCTAAAATCTGTTGAGGGTCAAAACACCTGGAATCTCTCTTTGTTTTTTTCCCCAGGTAATCAGGATTAAGTAACTTGCCCAGGGTCACACAGCTTGGAATCTCTTAAAGCCTTGGTTGTAGGGCATGTCCAAATCTGAAGATCTCAAAAAATGTTTTGTTATATCTAGAAGGAGAAGTTTTCGATGAGGATCAGCAGCATATAAATTACAGAGGAATTTTTAGAGTAATTCATGGAGTAAGGCAGCCTTGGTCCTCAAGTGCGGCCTTTTGACTGAATCCAAACTTCACAGATCTCTTTGTATTGCTACCTTCTGTCTGGGAAGTATGAAAAAAGCAAAAAGAAAAAAAAAACAATTCAAAGATCAGCTGAGAGAGTAGAGTTGAGATGCTGTATCCAATCTCAAATACTTACTACATTTATCGCTTCTACTTCACGACTTTCCCTATCACAGTTTTGATTAAATGAGAATTTGGGGGAGTTTTGCAGAAGCTGCAGATGACGTGGGAAGGCAAGCAGTTGACGCAAAGCTTATGATCAAATACTTAACCCAAATTGTACATTAAGGTACTGTGAATACCCCATAAAAGAAAAAGAAAAAATTCAGACTTCTCTGTTATGAAGGGAGGGCCAAAAATTTTATGTGGATTTTCCAGATCCAGGGTGTATTGAACTCCTAAACCCTGAGATGTGGAAGGGATAACTGTTAAGGGACCCTGGGCAAGTTGCTTAATCTCCTTCTGCCTCAGTAAAATATGGATAATTATAGTATTTACCTTCTGGGGCTGTATAGAAGATCATATGTGGTAATATCTGTAAAACTCTTATCACAGTACCTGCCACACAGAAGGCACTTAATAAATGCCCACTTTCCTCTTTCCCTTCTTTCTTCCCTCCTTTCCTCCCTCCTTCCTTCCCTTTTTGTCTCCCTCCCTTCTCCCTTTCTTCCTCTCTCCTTCCTCCCTCCTTCCTCCCTTTTTCCTCCCTTCCTCTCTCCTTTCCTCCTTCCTTCCCTTCTCCATTCCTCCTTCTTTCCCTTTTCCTTTCCTCCGTTCTTCCCTTCCTTCTCTTCCTCCCTCCCTCCCTCCCTTCCTTCCTTCTTTCCTTTCTTCCTTCTCTTCCTCCCTTCCTCCCTCCCTCCCTTCCTTTCTTCCTTCCTTCCTTCCTTCCTTCTTTCCTTTTTTCTGTCTCTCCTTCCTCCCTTCATTCCTTCTTCTGCTGTCAATGTGCTGGTGAAACCCTTGTGGAAAAGGAGCTAGCCATCTCCACAAAATGCCAGTCAACTACCACAATCAAGCAAGCAAGCCAGCCTAGCTGAAGCAGAAAGACACCCTGAGGGAGAGAGAGGAGGAAGCATGTGTCAGTTAAATCAAATTACCAGTACCACTACTACCTTTCCTTAGGCTTTGATGGACCCTGAACCCACGAGCCTCAGGTATGGCAGCACTCTCCCTTCCAGACCACTGGCCTTGTTTCTAGTCCATCTCCAGAAGCCATTGATATGGGAATTGCCATAGTCATTAAACAAATGTTTATTGGGTGACTGACTGACTACAGGTCCTACAGTCCCTTATACCCTCGGCAGCCACAGGTACTAAAGACTGGGCAAAGAAAATTCTTACCATAAAAGTCTGTGTCAAATTATTTAACATAAAAATAGATACAGCTTTACCAGTGGAAATATCATTAAAGAAGATGCATTAACATTTGTCTGCCCATCCCGGTGCACTAAGACCAGTGGCCTTTCCACCTGACTTCTACATAAACCCCCGATGTTTGTTGCCTCTCTTGTGAGAACGGGAGTCTTTAGAGAACAGGGACCATCCTGCTTTTCCATTTTTATGTCTAGGCTTAGCTGTTCTTCGCACATGATAAGGATTTAATAAATACTTTTTGGTTCATTTATTCCTTTGCTCAGCTGCCTTTCATAGATAATTAACCTATTCCTAATAGGCTAAATCCTAATTACTAATAGGTACTAAAGCCCTAATATAAACAGAAATTTTCTTCAGTCTGAAAGAAGGTCTTCAGCAGAAATCAACATCCTGTGACAAAAGGCAATAATCAATCAATGAGAAATCACCTACTAAGGGCTTAATATATGTCAGGTCCTGGGGATACAAAGACAAAATGAAACAGGCCCTGACCACAGGGAGCTTACATTCTAAAGGAAGGAAAGAAGAGAGACATATACACGTGTCATTTATGGAAAGGGTGTAGAAAGTAAGTGCAACATAATGGCGGTGGGGAGACATTAGCAACTATAGAGGGGAAATAAGAAAGGCTTCATGAAGAAGGTGGCCATATTGGAGCTGAGATTGGAAGGAAATCTGGGATTCCAAAAGGCAAAGGTAAGGAGGAAGAAGATTCTCTCATGGGGGATGGCTAGTAATATTGCAAATGACATTTCAATGGATCTGTGCATAATTATAATAGCTCAGTATTATAATTATAATATTTCAATATTATTATTATGTGACAATATTAGCATAATATTATGAATGACTGTATTACAATATTATAGGAATATATAAATATAATTTCAATGGATCAAGAGGTGGTGTGATGGACAAGCACTGGACCTGGAGTCAGGAAGACAAGTTTAAATGTGTGCTCAGACACTCACTAGCTGTGTGGTCCTGGATAAATCACTTAACCTCTTTCTGTCTCAGTTTCTCTAATTGTAAAATGGGGATAACAATAGCATCTACCTCCAAGGATTGTTGAGGATAAGATATTTATAAAATATTTTTCAAATCTTAAAGTGCTATAAGTGGTTATTACTATTATTAATAATCTCAGTATAAGTTGGACTGGATAGCCACTGAGATTCCTCCCAACTCTCAGAATCTATTTTTATGTGCATAGGCATTCTTTATCTTGAGCATATCATAATTCTCCCACATCTGCTTAATTTTGTTGTTTAGTCATCCGACTCTTCATGACCCCATTTTGCATTTTCTTGGCAAAGATATGGAAGTGGTTTGCCATTTCCTTGTCTATCTCTTTTATAGTTGAGGAAACTGAGGCAAATGGAGTTCAGTGACTCACCAAGGGTCACACAGCAGCAAGTGCCTCTAAGTCTTTTAGCATTCTTTGGGTCCCAGTGAAACTTTCATGAGGTCCATCTATGATTCCTCACTTTCACTACTTGACTGGGCAGCCTCCCTTTCCAATCAAGATTTCTTATCCTCCACTTCAGTGGTAATTCAAATTCAGGCCTCTTTCTCCTAACTATTTCCTGGATGCTTCATGGAAAAGCTGTGCATGTTCACATTAGTCTCAACATTAGTTCCAACACCTGATATTTTGCATGGTTTCCATTTCAGGTTCCATTTAAAATTCATTTTGCTGAATATATTCCAAATTTCCAAATTATCCTGCAGAAAACTTTTCAGTCCTGCAATTTTCCTTCATTCCTATTCTCTATTAATAATCTCTCCTCCACAATTACTGTGTTATGTTAGATAAAAGTCGTAATAAGCTGAACTTATTGTGAACTGAACCTGTGGTTAAGCAATTTAGTTAATTGTATGGCATAGCTCAAAATAAAAGAATTTTAAATACCTGGTAACTCATTTAATAAAGAGGAGACACCTAGCAGTTCACTTACTTCCTAAATTTTGGTTATGTGATTCTCTTCAATATCCCCACTGTGCATGTTCATAGTCTCATAGAGGTGGGAGAATCTCTCCCAAACCTTTCCTTCCTTAATTGGAACTGATTCCATACTCCTTCCTGTTTCTCAGCCCACCTCCTTTTCCCTCCTACCCCTATGTTCCTGCTAGTCCTTTGACTTCCCTCTCTCCTCATCACTACCTAGAATCTTGGCCTCTAAATCCAGCTAGAGAACCTCTGGCCTCTTCTGTAAAATTTCCCTTACTTCAAGGTGGGATGGTGCAAAGAACCATGATTCCAAAGTCAGAGGGAGCATATTCGATCCTCACCTCTGACGTTACCTGGGTGACTTGGAGTAACTCAGTTGAGCTCATGGGCCTCAATTTCCTCACCTGAAAAGTGAGGGGGTTGGACCAAATAGCCTTTGAGGACCCTTCTAGCTCTAGATTTATAAACCTATGACCATACCAACTCACACTGATCCCCCAGAGACTTTATCAACCACTCCCAGGGCAATGCAAGCTGTGTTTACTATTTCATGTATCTCTGTGCTACTCACAGGGAAAGAGAGGGAACTTGTGTTTCATTGGTACACAGAATTCTCATGTGAGGAAGTGCCCTCTGCCAATACAAGTCATTTACTTCTCTGAAACTGATAGTTTCAGAGAATTGCCCAGAGGACTGAGCAATTAAAAATCTTGCAAAGGGTCCAACAGCCAATATGTTTCAAATAAAGCAAAGAAGGAAAAAAGGGAACCAGTATTTATTGAAATGCATTTACTATGTGCCAGGCACTGTGATAAACAGTAGGGCTACATATGTAAGGAAAAAGAAGGACAATCCCTGCCCTCAAGGTGCTTATATTTGAATGGGGGAAAACAGTACCCAAAAAGGAGCTAAAAGGGGGCGAGGGTAAAGGTAGGGATCAAGGTACCTAATGTGGGGCATGATTTTGAAGTCTAGAAAATGAAGAGAAGGGCTGGGAGAGGAGTGAAAGCAGGCCAGTCTGTGACTCTTCTTAAAATGGAAGTACCAGAGGAAACTTACCAATGGTAGAAGGTGGGCAGGCCTTTTGGAGGGATATTCCATGATGAGAAAGCCATAAAAAGTAGCATATTCCAGGGTGAAGAGGCCCCAGGCTCTGAGGGAAATTGCGGGATGAGATAGCAGTAGAGGCATACTTTTAAAGTTTACAAAGACAAACGAATGAGTGACTGGAACCCAGGTCTGAATGATTCTGAGCAAAGATAAAAGACTTGCTGGATTGAACTGAATTTATACCCTGTATCACACATAATATTGTCTTTTTCTTTCAAGCATGAGTCTTGACTGTGAATTTCTTGAAGGCAGGGGTGGGTCTCCTCTGTAGGAGTGCAGCTCTAAGCATAGGGAGGGTCAGATCATATTCTCTGTAAACACCTGAGGAACTGATTCAACTACTAGCCTTCTTTTCATCCTGGCTTTGCAATGTGCAGACAGGGCAGTACCAAGAAGTCCCTGAGGAGTTACTCACAGACTCTCAGAATTTCAGAGTTGAAGGCATATTAGCAGCCATCTAGTTCAACGCAGATCTGAAGATGGCCAACTTATCCTGCAACATATTTGGCCATTGGTCATCCAATCTTTAGATAAAGACTTCCAAAGAGGAGGAATCTTTTGAGGAAGCCTGTTCTACTTTTGGCTAGTGTTAATTAATATTGACCAATTAATTAGTCAAGGAGAATTTATTAAGGTTTACAATGCTCCAGGTTCTGTACTATTTCCTAGAGATATCATGAAAAAGTAAAAAAAAATAGTCCTTATCATTGAGGAGTTGACATTCTAATTGGGGAATCCACAGGTACATATTAGGAAACTTTTGGGGTTGTAGACCCTGGACAGCTCCCATGTAGCTCCCGTAAGCCCACGAGCATCTCCCTAGGAGCACATCTATCTTCATCATCCATACAATGGGAAAAGCTGATGGTGGGGGAAGCTAAGAAAGAAGACTTGAGTTTGAACTGGAGAAGGTTCAAATTAGGAAAATGGCAACCAGCTTGAGGGAGCCAATGCCTTTCCTTTCTCCATTTGTTTTGGTGAGCTGAGCTTGACACAGAATTCGCATACTATGGGGAAGAGAACCAGTGCTACAGTAACAGAGACACAATTTAAATAGAAGAATTTGATAATTCTATGTATTGTCAAGTTCAGGCATGGCTGTCTCATGCTGTGTTTGGTGAGATCAATCTAGTGCTTCTAGTACCTGTAATGTATCAATAGATGCCTCTCTACTGTAAAAGTTTTGTCATGGATGAAAAGCTCTGGGCAAATGCCATCTTCCATTCTGTCCTAGGAGGGAGGGGGGAGGAGGAAATGTAGTTCTGTTTTTCTTGTTTACCTGTCCCTGGGAAGCTGATGTGCTGGGTGATGTGCTGGGAGAAAGCATGTGCTGGGTGCCTTGACATCAGCTTCCTTTGATTCATCAATACTATTCTGATTAAATCCCACAGTGAAGTATGTGTTCTTCACCAGCTACAATGATAATAATAATTGCTAGGATTTATAAGTGCTTTAAGATTTCAATATAATAAGATTTGATATATAATATAATATGATACAGTACAACACAAGATCACATCACAACATGACACACAGGACAACACACCATAACACAATATAATATAGTATAGTATAATGTAATTTATTCTCATTTGTTCCTGACAATAGTTCTTTGAAAATAGTGCTATTATTATACCAATTGTTACAAATAAGAAAAATGAGGGAATGTAAATGATTTGCTGAGGGTTTATTTAGCTATTAGGTGTCTGAAGTAGAAATTGAATTCTGGCCTATCAGACTGCAAGTCAAGCCTTTTATTCCCCCAGGTCATCATCAGTGATTCTTAACCTTTTATGTATCAAGGAAATCTTTGGAAATCTGGCAAATCCTGCAGATCTCTTCCTCAAGATAATATTTTAAGTGGATAAAATGGGATTACAAAGGAAACCAATTATATTGAAATAGTTATCACATATTAAAAATTACGGACCCCAATTAATAATAACCCTTGCATAATTTCATGATGCCTCATATAGCAAGGTAAAGATAGAAAAGGAGGAGGTAGTGTGTTGGGGGCTGAGCCCCTAATCTGATTGATAAAAGCACCCAACCACATTCTAATTAGATGAAATCATTAACAGCATTCCAAAAGGGGTAGAGATGAGGGATGAGTTTCAAACACCTGCTCTTAAAAACAGAAAGAGGCACTGAAAGATTAGAAGTAATAGTAATAATCATAATAGTTCTTGTTTAGGAAAACTGCTATCTAACCATATCTCTTTTACCTGTATTTATAAGGTCAATATTTTGAACCGAAGTGTAAGGATTTATATTTAGTTCTATGAAATTTCATGTTACTAGAACTGTATTAATGTTTTAGCCTGTCAAGGTCTTTTTGGACTCTGACCTTATAATCTAATGTGTTAGCTAGCCTTCCCAACTTCATAACATCTGCAAGTCTGTTAAGCATTCATTCAGCTATGACGACTTCTATATTATCAATAATGAAGTTAAACAATGCAAGGCAAAATGCTGATCCCTGGGACATTCCACTAGAGACTTCCTTTCAAATTGACATTGAACCATTAATGATTACCTTTTGGGTTCAGCCAGTCAACCAATTTTTAACTCCAAGCAACTGTACTATTATGGTTTGGAAATAGACTCTGGAGTTCTTTTTCTAATTCCCACTCCAACTGGAAAAGCCAGGTGCCCAGAGCTGGCTGGCTACATCTCCCCTCAGAGTTTTAGGACCACTCCTGAGAGTATTTCTAAAGCCATTAGCTTGAGCTCTGATTCCAGTGTGTTTCTCCCAATATCAATCTCCAATTAGTTACTATTTCCTATATTGTTGGTTGACACCATGATCAGTACCTCAATATCACTTTAATGTCAATTTGACATCAGCACCAATTAACATCAATTGGCTTTTACAAAGAAATATTTAATGAGAAGATTTAACAAGAAACATATGAAAACATCCCCTCAAACTAAGAAATTTGATTTCCTTTATACCATTTAGGTCTTGGCAGATAGTGGTAAAGTGGACTCAAATTTAAAGTGGTTGCCATAAAAAATTCACCCAAAACATTTACTTCTGAATTTGACATAGCTGTTGGATAAGTCTCTGTTTTGTTGCAGGATGTGATACCTCAGTGCTGGCTTCCACAGGTCACTCCTTGAGTGCTGCACTGGTATACTGGGATTGGCTGCTGAAAAACCCCAGCATGAACTCTCATCACTGGACCTCTGCTCTTCCAACCTTTTGAAATCTTCTAAGGCCCTGAAACAAGGAACAAACACGAATAGGAGGCAATCTCATCTTAGAAAAAGGATTGCCTAAGAGGTCATGTTCTTACTGGCTTCATGATGGTACCAGGGTCTAAGGCCCTCCCCCATGTAGGAGCCTATAGTAGTTCATCCTTCTCACTCAACTCCAGGGAGACACAGAAGTTAAGTTGGCTCCATGGACATCTTTTATATGAACACTCAGTTTGATCTTACTAACCAATCAAAAAGGCCCCTCTTCACCACCCAGTAAGCAGATAGGAAACAGTATGATAATATTTACCACTGTTTGAAGCTAAGGACAGGGTCTTCCATCATGTAAACTCAGAAGCAGGCTCACTAAATATACATATGGGAGATTTCATTGGGCAGAACACAATATACATGCTCCTAAGGACTGGACTTTTTTTGGCCAGTCCAGAATTCACTATTATATAAGCCTATAACTATTTTTTCTATAAAGATATCATGAGAAACTTTATCAAATGCATTGCTAAAATCTAGATAAATTATGTTTATAACATGCTCTTGATTTACCAGTTTAGCATTCGTTAAAAAATGAGGTTAGTCTAGCTTGAGACGTTCTGGTGAAACCTCACTCAATCTTTGTGATTATTTTTTCTTTTCTAGAATTTCACTAATCACATAATTTATAATAATATAATTTTTTCCCTCCAAATTCAAAGGCAAGTTTATTGGCCTGTAGTTTTCAGGGTCCCTTCTCTTTTCTGAAACTTGGGATATTTGCCCTTCTCTAATCTGGCAATACCTCTCTCATTCCCCAGGTTCTTTCAAATATCATCAATGGTGTGTCAACAGGCACAGTTGGCCATCCTTTCCATACTCAAGGATATAGTGTATCTGGCTCTGGAGGCTGGACCTTACCTCATCTCGGCCTATCTCTTTCCTTATACTGATCTCACTTTTTATTTGCCACTTTTGTTCCATATTTTTCAGTCCAGTGGTTTTTCTTATTGGCAGAGCAAACAGGCTGGAGTAGAGAACTTTGCTTCCTTCTGCCATCAGTTGTCATCATTGTATCTGCCATGAGGAATGATCACAGGATCTTCTTTGAATGTCATGTTTTCTCCTAAGTAGTTAAAAATAAGCAAACAAAACCCCTCTTTTTGCTATTCTTTTGACATCCCATTACATCTTTCCCTAGTTTCCATTGGAGTCCTTTCTGGACCATCCTTGGCTTCCAAACTCACTTTACCAAAGTATTTTGGTGCCTTTAAGAGGATAGAGCTCTAGGCCTGGAGTCAGGAAAACATAAGTTCAAATCTGGCCTCACTCACTTGTTAGCTGTGTGATCCTTGGCAAGTAACTTCGACTCAGTCTGCCTCAGTTTCCTTAACTGTAAAATTGGGATAATAATAATATCTATATCACAGGGCTGTTGTAGGGATCCATTGAGATATTTGTAAAGTGCTTAGCATGATGCCTAGTAGATACTGTGTAAGTGTTAGCTATTTATTAGTGTTATTCTATTATTATTAAAGTCATCGACTGCCATGGTGGAGCAAGGGAAGGGGGAAGGGAATAAGCATTTATTAGTCACTTACTATGTGCCTGGCACATTTAACTGTTGGTTCTTTAAATATGGTATCTATGATCAACAAGTTAGTATGCTAGTGAAGTATTAGAGTTGTACCCATATTAATGTTCTCACTATAAATGGGACCAGAGGACATAATGAACCTTCTACTAAACAAATGAAAATGGGATTGTAGATTTAAAGCTAAGAAAGATCTTAGAGTTCATTATGTCCAACCATATAATTTTACAGATAAGGGAACTGAGGCACAGAAGCACTTTAAATGACTTGCCAGCGCCATATAGATAGTGTTTTAAATAAGATAATGACAAAAGTAATAATAGCTATTTGTAATAGTGCTTATATGGCACTTTAAGGTTTACAAATATTTTATATAGTCTATCTTATTTGATCCTCACAACAACCCCAAGAGGTAGGAGCTATTCTTCCTCATTTGACATTGGAGGAAACTGAGCCTGAAAGAAGGTAACCTCGCTAGTGTGTGAGTCAAGTCTTTGAGCTTAGGGATTCCTGACTCCAAGACTTAGCCCTCTATCTATCATGCCACCTACTTGCCTGTGCTTTGCTTTGATGTTCCTGACTCTAAATTATTCATTATAAGTGCTCTGGTTCCAAGAATAGCTCACAGACTCCCCTTGGAGAAGTGAATAAAGGACATATAGACCATGGCTTCATTGTCATGCAATATCATTTCCTGGTACAATTGGTCAATCTTACCTTGTGGCATTCATGAAGAGTGTGTCAGCAGATCAACATTTAGAAAATTGTGGGGTTTGTGCCAAACTCAGTTACCAAAGATGAAAAAAGCACAAATGCTATGAATAACATAAATTCCCAGCTAAGTCAAAAGATTCTCTAACACCTGGACACTTAAGGGCATCATGGAAAGATGATGAAAACTGTACTGAAAAACATGGTTTAAGATGAAAAAAGAGAGTCTAAAGCGTGTAGGCTACTCAGAAACTACACAATTGTACATCATAAATATTTCCTTCAAAAAGAGCCTAGAAGGCACTGGATATAAGAGGCATCGAGCAACTGAACAAAAAATGAAATTGAGTCTTTCTTAACAGCCAGGAAACACCTGGTGGCTGATGCAGGAATTATTTCGCAATCTTATGTGTGTGTGCAGTCAACTCAGCAACTGGTTATAGCAGAGGTCAAAATCAATACTAAATTACAAGGATACAGATGAAAAAGAGACACTGTGTGTGATTATAACAATTATAATAGAACCATCTTAAACCCACTCTTGACTCTGGCAAATGGGGAATGGACATATGAAGTAGAAATAATGCAAACAATCAAAATGAAGAGACCCCGAAAATCAAGTAACCAGCTCAGTAAAAACTTGATCTCCTTACACAGTGAAGAGCCATATTAGCTAAAAGCAATATTGGCTTATTTAATACAAGCTTAATATACAAAACACTGTGGAAAATCAATCAGTGTGCATTTATAAATTTCTACTTCATGCTAAGTTATGGGAATATAAATTTAAAAACGCAAACAGTCTTTCCATTCAATGAGATCTATAAACTCTTCCCAAAACCTTCCTTTACAGAGGGGTTAGAATTTTCTCGGCAGCTCTTCATTTTCAATCAGAGGCTCTGCTTTGTTTTAACTCCACAAACATCATACCCTGTTCTGGGTAGCACCTGATGTGCCCCCATTTTTCAACTTCTTTTTGTGTATTGCCTTTTCCCATTAGATTATAGGTTCCTTGAGGGCAGGGACTACCTTTCTTTCTCTTATTTGTATCCCCAGTGCCTAGCACACAGTAGGAATTTAATAAATGTTTATTGACTAATCGACATTCAAAGAGCTTATATTTTATCAGCATGACAGAAAATTATGATCAGTATTGCCTTACAAAATTGTTGAGGGGGTGTAGTAAAGATGGCAGAGAGAAGCCAGAAAGTTGTCTGAGTTCTCCTCAGTTTCCCTAGGAAACAACATTAAATCAAACCTCTAAACAGATTCTGGAGTGACAGAACCCGAAAAAGATGGAGCGAAACAATTTCCCAGCTTAAGATAACTTAGAAGGACTTCAGGAAAGGTCTGTCTCACTTGGGTAAAAGGGGAGCAGAGCCCAGCACAGACAGTGTATGGAGGCTCTTGGCCACAGCACAGATCAGCCACTGAGTCCCTTCAGTCCTGGCTCAGCAGGCCAGTGGCACAACATCTTTTTCAGATCATGATGCAATAAAAATTACGTGTAATAAAGGGCCATGGAAAGATAGATTAAAAATTAATTGGAAACTAAATAACCTACTCCTAAAGAATGAGTGAGTCAAATCACAATCATAGAAACAATCAATGATTTCATCAAAGAGAAGGACAATAATGAGTAAACATACCTAAAATTCTGGGGTGCAGCAAAAGTGGTTCTTTGGGGAATTTTGATATCTCTAAATGTTTACATGAATAAAAGAGAGAAAGAGGAGATCAATGAATTGGGCATGCAACTAAAAAACCTAGAAAAACAACAAATTAAAAATCCCCAATTAAATACCAAATTAGAAATTCTGAAACTAAAAAGAGAGGTTAATAAAATTGAAATTAAGAAAACTATTGAACTAATAAGCAAAACTAAGGGCTGGTTTTATGAAAAAAACACAATAAAATAGATAAACCTTTGGGTAATTTGATTTTTAAAAAAGAAAGAAAACCAAATTACTGGTATCAAAAATGAAAAGGGTGAATGAATTCACCACTAATGAAGAGGAAATTAAAGCAGTAATTAGGAGCTGTTTTGCCCAACTGTATGTCAATACATTTTTGACAATCCTGGTGAAATGGATGAATATTTACAAAAATACACATTGCCAAGATTAACAGAAGAGGAAATTAAATACTTAAATAACCCCATTTCAGAAAAAGAAATTGAACAAGCTGTCAATGAACTCTCTAAGAAAAAATTCCTAGGGCCAGATAGATTTACAAATGAATTCTATCAAACATTTAAAGAACAATTAATTCCAACACTATATAAACTATTTGGAAAAATAGGTGAAGGGTCATGATTCTTCTTCACAACTTGACTAGTGTGTTATAGAAGATATATTGGATTCCATGCCGTCTTGGGGAGGGAGGTGGGAAGGGGGCGAAGAAAACCTGGAACTCAAAATTATGTAGAACCGAGTGTTGTAAACTAAAAATAAAAACTCTCAAATTAAAAAAAAGGAAAAATATGTGAAGGAGTCCTACAAATTCCTTTTATGACATAAATATGATGCTGATACCTAAAACAGGAAAAGCCAGAACAGAGAAAGAAAATTATGAACCAATTTCCCTAATGAATATTGATGCAAATTTTTAAATAAAATATTAGCAAAGAGATTACAGCAATTTATTACCAGGATAATATACTCTGACCAGGTTGGATGTATACTAGGAATGTGGGGCTAATTCAATATTAGGAAAACTATCAGCATAATTGAGCCCATCAACAACAAAACTAGCAGAAACCATATGATTATCTCAATAGATGAAGAAAAAACTTTTGACAAAACACAGCACCTATTCCTATTAAAAACACTAGAGAGCATAGTAATAAATGGAGATTTACTTAAAATCATAAGCAGTATCTATCTAAACCCATCAGCAAGCATTATATGTATTGGGGGTAAGATAGAAGCATTCCCAATAAGATCGGGTGAAACAAAGATGCCCATTATCAGCACTATTATTCAAGTTGTATTAGAAATGTTAGCTTTATGTGGTATATGAAGGTGATGGAATACTATTGTGCCATAAGAAATGGAGATGATGTGGACTTCGTAACAACCTGGAAGAACCTACATGACATAATGCTGAGTGAGCGGAGCAGAGCCAGGAGAACGTTGTGCACAGCCACAGATATATGGATTCCGTGAGGACCAACCCTGACATACTTTGCTCTTCTCAGCAACCTAAGGTGCAAGGACAACTCCAGGGGACTCACGATGGAGAATGCTATCTTCATCCAGGGAAAGAATTGTGGAGTTTGAATACAGATTGAGGCGCACTACATGCTCACCTTTTTTGCTTCTCTTTTTGTTTTTGGGTTTTTTTTTGGTTCTGTTTCTTCTTTCTCATGACTCATTCCATTGGTCATAATTCTTCTCCACAACTTGACTAGTGTATAAATTAATTCAATGCGAAGTTATACATGGTAGTTATATGAGATTCCATGCCGTCTTGGGGAGGGAGAGGGGAGGGAGGGGAGAAAATCTGGAACTCAAAATTATGTAGAACTGTGCACGGTAAACTAAAAATAAATAAATAAATTTTAAAAAAAGGAATGTTAGCTTTAGCAAGAAGAGAAGAAAAAGATATTGAAAGAATTAGACTAGGCAATGAGAAAACAAAGCTATCATTTTTTTGCAGGTGATATGGTATATTTAGAAAATCCTAGAAAATCAACTAAAAATCTACTTGAAGCAATTAACAATTTTTTGCAAAGTTGCAGGATATAAAATAAACCCACATAAATCATCAGCATTTCTACATATTACCAACAAAGCCCAGCAGCAAGAGACAGAAAGAGAAATTACATTTAAAATAAGTATAGATAATATAAATATTTGACAGTCTACCTGCCGAGACAAACCCAGGAATTATATGAACACAATTACAAAACACTTTTCACACAAATAAAGTCAGATCTAAACAACTAGAAAAATATCAATTGCTCATGGGTAGGCTGAGCCAACATGTTAAAAATGACAATTCTACCTAAATTAATTTACTTATTCAATGCCATACCAATCAAACTACCAAAAAATATTTTATAGAGCTAGGAAAAGTAATAACAAAATTCATCTAGAAGAACAAAAGGCCAAGAATATCAAGGGAGTTAATAAAAAATTGCCAAGAAAGGTGGCCTAGACATACCAGATCTAAAACTATTTTATAAAGTAGCAATTATCAAAACTAGTTGGTACTGGCTAAGAAACAGAGTGGTGGATCAGCGGAATAGATTAGGTACACAAGACACAGCAATAAATGACTATAGTAATCTACTGTTTGATAAACCACTCTAGCTTCTGGAACAAGAACTCACCATTTAACAAAAACTGCAGGGAAAACTAGAAAACAGTATGGCAGAAATGAGGCATAGAAAAACATCTCACAACCTATACTAAGATAAGGTCAAAATGGGTACATGATTTAGACATAAAAGGTGTTACCATAAGCAAATTAGGAGAGCAAGGAATAGTTTATCTGTCAGAGCTATGAAGAAGGGAAGAATTTATGACTAAGAAAGGGATGGAGAACATTATGAAATGCAAAATGGATAATTTTGATTACATTAAATTAAAAAGTTTTTGCACAAATAAAACAAATGAAAACAAAATTTGAAGGAAAGCAGTAAGCTGGGAAACAATTTTTTTCCAGCCAGTGTTTCTGATAAAGGCCTCATTTCTAAAATATTTCAAAAACTGAGTCAAATTTATAAGAACACAAGTCATTCCTCAATTGATAAATGGTCAAAGAATATGAACAGGCAATTTTCAGATAAAGAAATTAAAGCTATCTATAATCATGCGAAAATGCTCTAAATAACTATTGATTAGAGATATGCAAATGAAAACAACTCTGAGGTGCCACCTTACACCTATCAGCTTGACTAATATAACAGAAAAGTAAAATGATAAATATTGGAGATGTGGGAAAATTGGGACACTAATTCATTGTTGGTGGAATTGTGAAGTAATCCAACTATTCTGGAGAGCAATCTGGAACTATGCCCAAAGAGCTATAAAACTGTGCATACCCTCTGATCCAGCAATACCACTACTAGGTTTGTATCCCAAAAAAGATCATAAAAAAGGGAGAAGGACGCACATGTGCAAAAATATTTATAACAGCTCTTTTTGCAGTGGCAAAGAATTTGAAATTGATTGAATGACTACTGTTAAACCTGAAAATTTGGTTGAAGGAAACAACAGAGCTAGGTGATAGAAAAATCCATGTTGTTTATTATTTTCCCTTAAAGCATAGCGGAGCTAGCTTACTTGTACGTACAAGGAGTCAGAGCGTAAACTCTGACTGCCTGAACAAAGCAATGAGAAAACTTATATACTTTATTTCAGCAGAGCTAGCAAGCCTGTATTACCTCATTTTTTATGACCCCCATGTATGTTTAACCATGATACAAGAAGAGGATTTTCCTTAATGGAATAGAGTTGTAAAGGATGTTGACAAAAGTCAGTTGAAACTACAGCCCAGCATCTCTGTGTCTCATTACATTCCATAACACAGTATATACCTGTAGAATATTAAGCAAGGTAATCTCTCTTGGGGTTAGGGTAATGCCCTTAGGTCAGTCTAATCTGGCCTTGTTGACAGTGGTAAGGGTACTTCCTGAGCAAACTTTTAGAGAGAACAAAGAAGCCCAGGTCCTGGATCTTCATCCAGTTACTCATTAATGGAGGCTCTGGGTCTGGTTGAAATTAGAAATGATATAAAATAGTATAATATTTTCCACACTACCAATTGGGGAATGGCTGAACAAGTTGTGGTATATGAATGTAATGGAATACTATTGTGCTATAAGAAATGATGAGCAGGCTGACTTCAGAAAAAACCCCAGAAACACTTAGATGATGTGATGCTAAGCGAAGTGAACAGAACTAGGAGAACACTGTATACAGTAACAGCAACATTGTGGCCGACTTTGTTACACTTAGCTCTGAGCAATGGAACGATCTAAGACAATTCTGAAAGATTCGTGAAGGAAAATGCTATCCACATCCAGAGAAAGACCTATGGAGCCTGAATGCAGATCGAAGCATACTATTTTTATGTTTTTTTTTTGTTTTGTCTTTCTCATGGTTTTTCTCTTTTGTTCTGGTTCTCCTTTCACAACATGACTAATGTGGAAATATGTTTAACATGATTGCATAACCTACGTCAGTTTGCTTGCTGTCTTGGGGTGGAGAAAGAGGAAGAGGGAGGGGAAGGAGGGAGAAAAATCTGGAACTCAAAATCTAACAAAAATGTATGTCGAAGACTGTCTTTACATGTAATTGAAAAAAAATAAAATACTGTCAAGTACCAAAAAAGTTAAAAAAACAACCAAACAAAATAGTTGCAGGGGCTATGAATCTACAAAGGATTGTTTTTTGGGGGAGTGAAATCCACTGGAGCTGGATCATCCTGGGAGCTTTCAGAGATGAAAATAGATTTCCTGAGTACGTTTTATATGACAATATGTCTACATGTTGTTTTTCCTGTATAGAATATAAGCTTCTTGAGTAATTGCTTGTTTGCTCAGTTGTTTCAGCAGTGTCCAATTCTTCACAATCCCATTTGTTTTTTTGGCAAAGATACTGGAGTGGTTCACTGTTCCTTTCTCCAGATCATTTTACAGATGAAGAAAGTGAGACAAACAGGGTTAAGTGACTTGCCCAGGGTCACGCAGCTAGTAAGTGTCTGAAGCTAGATTTGAACTCAGGAGGATGAGTCTTCCTGATTCCCAGCCCAGCACTCTGTTCACTGAGCCACCTAACTACCTCTCTTGAGTACGGGGACGGTTTATTTTTGTCTTTGTATTTTTGGCTTCCTAGAACACGGCAAGCAATTAAATAAACACTTGCTGACTGAATGATTAACTGAACAAATACATGTGAAGTGAAACAGATCTGCCAGCATTTCTATTGCAATATGTTCCTAGTAGTGATAATTGAAGCACCACATTTGGATGTCCTCAACTTCTGATACATTGAGAATGTATTAATGGCACTCAAGAAGAGAAAGCATATGCATTTAGAATTAGAGAGCCTGGAATCAAAATCTGGCTCTGCCCCTCATGACTTGTGTGAAATTATGAAAGACACTCAACTTTTCTAGGCTTCAGTTTAATAGTCTATCATACTATTATAAATACCTAAATTAACTACAAGGACATATGAAGGAAGATACTATCTGTGCCCAGAGAAAGAACTGATAAATAGAAGTATGTGTAGAATGATTTTTCATATCACATATTTTTGTTAAATGATAGCCATCTCTAGGGTGGGGGGGGACAAAAATTTACACGATAACTTTATTCTATATTTAAAAGGGATAGCAAGTTGTAAATAATCGTTTTGTAGTTTCATGTGCAATCATCTTTTTGTTATATTATGTTATGGAAGTGCTTGTTTTATTTCATAAAATAAAAAAATAAAAATGTAAAAATAGTCTATAATGAAAATAGATAAGTTTAGTGGGTTGGGCTAGACAGCCTCTTATGGTCCCTTTCACATATATAGCTATGATTCTAAGATGAAGTCAGAAAGAGTGACTGGAACCAACCAACCAAATACAGAAGGAAGTTATACTAGAGGGAATATAGTATTAAAGGAACTCAGGAATTGATTTTTAAGATATTGCAAAGAGGGGGAGATTCTGAAAGAACCAAAAAGTTATGGATGGTTTCATTAAAAAACAAAACAAATAATGACTGAAATAATATCAGAAACTAGTGACACACAAGCCTATCTTCTCATGTCTATAAAAAAGCTTCATCATAATAGTTCATGAATCCACTGGGGACATCCTTGATGAAAACATAACAAAGGGACAGATTGAATTTTGAAGGTAGCAGACCATATCTTCTAGTCATAGCGCTGATTGAGAAGCGGACATGATCAATTATTCAGCCATGTGTATTATTTATTAATTATATATGGACCATGGCATAGTGGTTAGAGAGCTAGCCTTAGAGCCATGAAGACCAGGGTTGAAGGGTGGCCTCTGATCACTATTGGCTGTGTAACCTTAGGCAAATCACTTAACTTCTCGATGTTCTGGGCAACTTTCTAAGACTCTAAGTTGCAGAGACGATCCTGACTTGCATCGGTGGAGGGAGTTTCCTCATTTGGGAATTCTCTGCACCAATGAGATCACAGATCCAATTCCTGCTTTTTATCCAGGGTAGGTAATTAATGAGCAAGGTAGGCAAAATTGGGTGATCAGGGAAATATTTTTGCCTGTGAAGGCATGACTTTTATTTTCGCTCTCTCCATCAGGGGGTAATTTTTTTTCTTTTGAATTCAACTTCAAAAGTGAAAGTGAGCTTTTGCATAACTCCCTCTCAGGCCACCCACCTTCCCTGGCTAATTTTACCCCCCTGTGATTTATTTCTAGGAGTAACTGAATCTTAAATTCATAATCCAGATTTGCACAGTCTAGTAATGTTTTCTCACTTAATAATAACTGTTAGAGTTTATCTAGTGCTTAAGATTTCAAAAACACTTTGAATATGTCTCAAGTAATCTTGATGATGACTTTGGGAAGTAGGCAATAAGCCTAAAATGGCCAGGGTCTCCCATTGCATCCTGGGCCATCTCCAGTCATCCTGATGAATATCAGGCCACTGGATCCAGATGGCTCTGGAAGAGAAAGTGAGGCTGGTGACCTTGCACAGCCCTCCCTCACTCAAATCAAAGTCAACTGCAAGTCATGTCATCATCTCCCTGATGTCATGGTCCTCTTTGAAAACAAAGGACAAACACAACAACAATATCATTATCCCCATTTGAAAGATGAGGAAACTGAGGCAGAGAATTTCAGCGAATTGCCCAGGGTTATATAGCTAGAAAAAGTGTCTGAGACAGGATTCAAACTCAAATCTTCCTGACTTCAAGTTAGTGCCCTAACCACCCTGCTGCCTCCTTGTCCTAATAGTCCCAAACCCCCAGATCAGCTTCTGCTGACAAAATCCAATTTCTTTTGCCTAAAATTAGAGATTTTCTATTAATTCTCAATTAGAATCTTTAAGACACACACACACACACGCGCGCGCACGCGCACACACACACACACACACCCCTTAACATTTCTGCTGCCCAAAAGGGCACCTAATAACATCTAAATCAAAAGGAACAGATAGAGAAAAATAAAAACCAAAACCAAAAAAGTTCACATACTGTATAACCAGGAAGAGGGAAAAATAGCTTTTCTAGGAAGTAGAAGGCGCCACTGTGGTCTCTTGCCACTTTGCAGCCACTTGCCACAGAACCCTGGTGCTGTTGTTTGGGCTCAGTCCAGATCTTCTCGCAGGCTCTTTCATAGTTTCTCTCTCAGTAAGCTGCTTGCTCCTATAGTGGCTATCCAATTCCTTCTTTGTGCTTACCCAATTCTTCGCTTTTCCTGCCTGGGAATATCAACCCCTCCCTCCAGTCTCCCTCTGTCCCATAGACAGGCTATAATTACCAAAAACAAAAACAAACTAATCTCTCTTTCACACATACACACACCCACACACACACACACACACACACACACACACACACACACCAACCCCCCCCCCCAACCAACCAAAACCAAAAACAATTCATAGAGCAAAATGACTCTCCTCTAGCAAGGTGTCTCCTATACATGTCAAGAATACATAGGATTCCATGACAGAAACCACTTGAAAGGTAATTTTGTTCAACTATCCACTGAGTGATAACTGTAATTGGGACACTAGACAAGGAGACTTATACTCACAAATGTCCAAATAAATGAGAGATTTCTCATAATTGTCTAGATTGTCGAGCTGCTTCTGTTTACAGATTACATTGTGTTTCTTTGATCAAATCCCAGAACACTACAAAGCTTCCTTGATAAGATCCCCAGCTATTCGAAAGAGATTGATGGAGCTGAACTCAGTAGAAAAGAAAAGTGGATGAGGAACTTGTAAATTGTTCAGATTACTGAGTGTGTTCATTTGTCCACATATCTTGGACAGGCACTGCAATATATAGATGATGAACTAGACCCAGAAAGAAAAGGAAGAGGAGATAAGCCTGAATCACATTTGGGGAAATTTGCAGCATTTCCAATAATTTCAAATAATCAGTCAATAAATATTTATTAAAATCTTACCTATTATGTACCAGACACTATGCCAAATACTGGGGATACAAAGAAATGCAAAAGACAGTCCTTGCCCTTGAGGAATTCACAATGTAATTACTCACAAGTAGCTCCCTGACACAGAATATCATTTTTTTATTTTTTAAAAAAAATTATTGATTTTTTTGGTTTTATATTATCTACATTTCTTAATATATTTCTTCCTTCCCTTCCTATAGAACAAAACCTAGCTTAGCCAAATGTAATGTTAATGGGATGTAAGATTTTCCCTGCCCATTAATAGGCCTCACATGGATCCCATTAAGAGAAGCTTGCTTAGGAGAGGCTTGCTTGTAGGGAGGCTTTCACACCTTTTGCTAATTTCCAATTAGGCACTGAGTAATGAGGATTGTGATGCCTTCTGGCCCTGAGAAGTGTATATATACTTTGAGTTGGTAGTTTGCTTTGGGGGCTCACTTATGAGAAGGATCTTGTGATTCACTGGTCCAGATACTGAGTGGCCGTATGTTCAGAGCTCCCTGACTGCTCAGATGTAAAAGCACTCTTGATCCAGTGGTATATGTAAAGTGTATAGCAATATTGCTTTGATTCAGGCAGTCAGAGCCCTATCTGTTGGTCTAATTTCTCCGCTTGTATCTTCTCTGTATTTTCTCTGACATTCAGGGTACTGACCCTTTCCCTGAACTAGTAAATGTAATTAAAAGAAGATTATTGACACCTTTTTGAGCAGTCTTTCCTAGTAAAGCACATAAAAGAACTTGTGCTAGCAGCTATCCTGGGTATGCCAATGTGGTTGCTACTATACCAAACTAACTTGCACATTAATTGAATACCTATAACAATATGTAGTGATCCACACTAATAGAAGTATACTTTTATATCCCTTACTGGGGCCATGCTCTTCTATTGTACTATCCCCCAAATTCTTAGTCTTGAAATTACCTGGTATTTACTTATCTGTGTACATCTTGTAAACCACTGTCCTTCAACCCCCAGTAAAATGTAAGCCAACTGAAGGCAGGTCTATCCTATTTTTACCTGTTTCTTAGTTCTTAGAAGAGTGCCTGGCATACAATAGGTGCTTAATAAATGTTTGAATTGCATGTAATGGAATGGAAATTAATCAAATTGAATCAGTTAAAATTCTAATTCCAAACAAACTGAATAGTCCTTAAAATTATGATGATGATGATAACTAGCATTTCTATTGAGCTTTAAAGCTTACAAAGAACTTTACAAATATCATCTCATGTGAGCTTCACAACAAACAACCTGGGGTGGGAGGTATGATTGTTATTTCATTTTACTGAAGAGGAAACTGAGGCAGGCAGAGGTTACATGACTTGCCCAGAGTCATACAGCTAGTAAGTGTCTGAGGCAGGATTTTAATTCAGGTCCTCTGGACTCCAAGTTCAGCCCTCGATCCACTGTACCACCTGGCTGCCTAAAGGTCACAATCGGTCCTTGATGAGAACAGGTAAGAAGTATGGGTTCACCTCCCCATAGGGATGTCATGCGATGTCCACCGCAGTGGGTGGTCAAATCCCAGCTCTGCCACTCTATCTGCAGGACCTTGGGTCAAGTGCCTGACCTCTCTGGAGCTCAGGGTCCTTATCTGTAAAGTGAAAAGATGGGAACAGATCACCTCCAAGGTCTCTATCACCTCAAAAGTCATTATTCTATGGTAAGGATTGGGTCAAAACCACCATTTTAGCCTTGATACTTTAAGTAAAAACATATTTTAATCAATCAAGACTTGTAAGACTTAGACTAAGTACTACAAGGATTTTGACCTGGAATCAAAGTCCAGAAAGCCTAACCATTCCTCAGGGATCATCTATAAATTATCAAGAAAGTTGAGAAGGGATTATTACCTGAAATTGGAGTCAGTGTAGCTTTCAGCACATCCCTGAGGAGGAACTTCCTGGGGGACAAGGGGGAAGAAGGCCTTGGCTTCAGCCTTGACCTAGTTTCCTTCCCTCCTCCCTTTGTTTAGACTCTAGAGGAGAACATCGAAGGATGTCGGGGATGCTGGACCTCCCATCTTCTCGTTCATTTCCCAGTGGTGTCCCTATGGCATCTGACAGCAGTACCCCAGGAGCCAATAATAGATGGATACAGATTTTTCATGCTTAATGGGAAGCACCCTGAGAACGGGAGAAAAGGACTTCTAGCAACCAGGACCTGTTTTCACTTTGGTTTTACTTCAAAACATCAATGAATCCTTGAGCTCGGTGGTGTGGGTCTTTCCCCAGTGCAGCTCTCAACCTATCCTTAGCCTTTCGCTCAGTGGGTTTTCTATTCATGTTTTTGGCAAATCTTAGTAGAGGGCTCAGCACACTGACTACCTTCTCCTGGTCATTTTAATCCTCCCAAAATAGCAGAACAGAGCTCAGAAGACAGGCTGTCCCTCTCTTCTCATAACAAGACTGGCCCACTTCCTTTCTGGCTGTTAATGTATGATCCTGTGTTTTTCTGCAACTTCTTATCCATAATTCATGCTAGGCAGTATGAATCTGTCTGCTGACATCCACTGTACTTCTTTCTATTGTCCTTTGGATCACCTGCAATCTTGATTACTCTGACATATCCTTGTGCCTTGATTTACAGCCATCCTTGAGAGTAGATTGGTCTTAGAAAAATGTGTTTGCAATCTGGAAAGCAATTTGGGATTATGCTAAGAAAGTGGCTAAAACGTCTTCACCCTTGGAGCCAGAGATCCCACTGCTAGATACTTTCCTAAAGGAGGTCAAAGACAGAAACTCTTTAACAGAGCACCTTTATGCGGTAGAAAAGAGCAGGAAAAATGGAAATGCCTACCAAATGGCTACAGAAATTGTGGAACATGAAGTCAAAAGATCTGGGTTCAAATTCTGCCTTTACCATTTACTTCCTGTGTCCCCTTGGGAAATTCCCTTTCCCTCTCTTGGCTTTGGTTTCCTCTCTATAAAATGAGTGGGTTGGGCTAATTTCTGATGTCACTTACAATGTGAGGCTTTCTGTAGAGTTGGAACATGATGTAAACCTTAAAGAAACCAGGGATCCAAAGGAATATAAGCAAAGAGGGCAGCCTATGCCAAGGCACTAAAGTGGGATGTGGAAGGCATGTGGAGCTAGGGGAACAGATTTCAGACCAACTTGATGGAACAGAGATTGTGTGAAGAGGAATAAGGTGAATTAGGGCTGGAAAAGTGGGCTGGAGCCAGACCTTGGAAGGCTTTAAATGTCCTTTTTTAAATTTAAATTTTTTGATAAAAAAGTATTTTTTCCATTTATATGTAAAGATAGTTTTTACCATTCATTTTTTATAATATTTTGAGTTTCAAATTTTTTCTCCCTTCCTCTCTCCCCAAGGAGGCAAGCAATCTGATACACATATGTAATCATGTAAACATACTTCCACATTAGTCATGTTGTGAAAGAAGAAACAGAACAAAAAGGGACAGAAAAGGCTTTCAATGTCACATAGAAGACTGGCATTTCATCCTGGAGACCATGGGGAGCCAATGAACATTGTGGAGGAGAGGAGTCTTTGCTCAGGCTTGTTTGGGGGTCATTATTTTGGCAGCTCTGCTACTTTGTTCCCATCCCCCACGGCTTCCCCTGAGAAGACTGGTGACCTTCTAAGAGAATCTCAGTGGCTTTTCAATCTAAGCAAATCTTGCCAACTCTTTAGTACCTGCTTGAAAAGTGGAAGGGAACAGTGAAAGATAAGCCAAATTGTCCACAAACATTTCTCCTAAAGACAAAACAATCTTCATTTGAGATACGTTCTCTTAGCAACACTCTAAGGGGAGTTAAACCATGAATGGTAATGGCAGGTGGGGCATCGTGTATCATTTGTCTTTCACTGACTGTCTCTTTTAAGACACACCAAGGTTCTGCATCTTCCTTGGAGGCCCAGTGAGTCATGGGGGAGTGTGTCTGGCTCCCTCAGGCTTTCTCACTGTGATGAATATTTTCATAGAATCCTAGATCCTAGAAGAGACCTTAGAGGTCATCTAGTCCAACCTCTCTACTTTACTTATGAGGAAACTGAGACTCAGAGAGGTTTAATGACCAACAAGCTCATGCAGTTAGTAAGAAAGCAATCAACCAACAAGTATCTATTAGACACCGACTATATTCCAGGTTGTTGTTCGTCCTTTAGTTTTTTAAGAGGACCAATGACATTACAGGTGATATCTTCACTTGTTGGTGATTTGGATTTAAGTGAGGCAGAGTTGCATAAAGTCATCAGCCTCACTATGGCTTCCTGAGTCCAGTGGCAGGACAAAAGTTAGGACAACTGACAATAGCCACATATGCGGGGGGTGACCTTGGTGTCTTCAATGCCCGACCAACCTCTAAGCCCTCCACAAAGCCTGCTTCAGCTACCCTCATGGCAGTTCCTATTTGGTAATAGAGAGCTACTGCAATTTCTTGAGCAGGGGAATGGCATGGTCCAACCTACGCTTAACCTTCGAAATGAGATTTGAATGCTTGTCCTCAGACTCCAAATCTGCTGTTCTTTTCATTATGCTCCACTAATCCTCAGGCCACGAGGCTTTGCGGGACACCAGCCCGAGACCTGAAGCAGGAGTGGATGCTTTAGAAGAGCACAAGACAGTTGTCTGCTAAATAGTGGGTCTTTATGAGTCCCCATAGTAAATCTACGTCTCCCAGTGCTGGGATGAAGTCACCTGTGGGGACCTTAAAAGAAATTCCAGCTGGGGGATGTCTGGCAGTCAGGGCTTGGTCCATGAGCTCAGTGGATCTTGTCTACTTTGCCTGTCAGAAGTTTGCTATCTCTCCTCACAGTCTTGTAAGGCGCAACACGATTCCGGGGCCTCCTACGAGTTATTATTGCCAGGCCAAGAACTCCTTGCATTCATCTTCTGTAGCTGGAGTTATTAGAGAAAATGGCTTTGCTAGGCATGCTTATAATTAAATTTATAAAGAATGGAAGCTCTAGAGCATCACCCACAGGAAGAGGATTTGTTCTTTAGACATTAAGAGTGGCTTAGATTTGGTATTATTTCTGATGTAGCTGAACTCATAACGAATGCAGATCATCATCCTGCTGGGAGGGGGCCTTTGGGACTTGTTTGGACGAATGATGTGGCACAGATAGAACCTCCTGTTTTCACACACAGTGTGTTATGGTCTGAAGCCTGCTTTTGCACTCACAAAATGACACAGATGTAGGGTTGTGTTTGCACACACACAGTGTGCATGGAGGTAAGTTCATGTTTGTGCAGATGGAAAACTAGAATGATAAATCACATGTCATTCAGTTGTTTTCTGTCATGTCTGGCTCTTGGTGATCCTGTTTGGAGTTTTCTTGGCAGAGATAGTAGAGTGGTTTGCCATTTCCTTCTCCAGCTCATTTTACAGAGGGGGAAACTGAGGCAAACAGGGTTTAAGTGGCTTGCCCCAGGGTCACATAGTTAATAAGTGTCTGAGGCCAGATTTGAACTCAGGAAGCGGAATCTTCCAGACTTCATGCCTGGTACTCTGTCCACTGCACCATCTAGCCACCCCACGAGGTAGGTGTTATCATTATCCCTATTTTACAGATGAGGAAACTGAGACTGAGAGAGGGGAAGTCACTTTCTTGGAGTCACACATCTAGTTAGTGTCTGGCAGGATTAGAACTCAGATCTTCATGATTCCAATTTTAGCACTCTAACCACTGTAACACAAGCTGCTTCTGTCGTATCAGTGTCTTTCCTAAAATATTGTGTCCTTCAATTGAACTGTGTTGGACTATTCTCAAGGACCCTGAAAGTATTTGACAGATGAAGAAACTGAGTCACAGAGATATTAAATGCCCTGCCTAAGATTTCAATAAAAATATGATAGTTTACATTTCTAAACTGCTTAAACCTGTTTTCCTCCCAACTATTGTGTTAGGCAATACAAGTAGCATTAGGGCTTCCTCGTTTCATAGATAGGAAGCCCATGGTGAAGTGATATGTCTGAAGTCACAAAATAAGTTTGTACAATCACAGATCTAGAACTGGATTTTACAATCCATCCAGTCTAACCCCCTCATATTACAGAAGGGGAAACTGAGGCCCAGGCAAATAAATGACTTGCCCTAGGTCATGCAAATAGCAAGGCAGGATTTGAACCCAGATCCTTTGACTCCACAACAATGATCGTTCCAGTGTATCAAACTGCTTCCTTTGTGCTTCCAGAAGCTTGTATTCTAACAGGAAAAGACAAAATCTGAAAAGATGCTGGAAATCAGGGAGGAGTGGGGAGCATGCCTAGGAGACTTTTGGGAGGTGAGGTAGAGACCTGGGCCCTGGGCAGAGATTCATCTATTAGAATCTGTCATCGAGTAGATTCGTGGCAAGGAGGCTGCTGGGAAGTGGGCAGCAAGATTAGGATTCTATTAGAGATGATTAAAAGGACAACTGACCATCAGTGAAGCGCCACCTACTGCCCCAATGTTTCTGTGTGGTTCAGAGGAGAACATGTTTGGGAAAAGGACTTTGATATGCATAGAGCACAGCACAAATATGAGATTCTATTATTATGAAGTTAACAATGAACGAGGGGATTTGTTTTTATTAGCAAGATATGAACAAGATTTCTTGGGAAGCAGCAAGAGTAAAATGCGAACTATAGGACAAAATTTGGAGTGAATCCAGTCAATTCATCACACCTGGGCTGCCTTCGTATCTTAGCCTATTTGCTGCCTGGTTTTTGGAAACCCAAATGTTTCTATTTTCCACATTGTAGTTCTAGCCTCTCTCCCTTTGTCTCTCAGCCCCCGCTGCCCTTTTTTAAAAAAGTTGTATCCATTCCTTTAGCTTTTATACCTCAGGCCCTTTTGAATATACTGTCCTTTTGACTCTCCCTCCCCACCCTGCATCAACCTTTCCTTGACACAAAGGAAAACAGGTAAAAACAATGAGTGAAATGACTGCAAAGTACAGTGACTGGCAAAATATGAAGCATTCTGTCCCTGGGGTGTCCCATTTCTCTGTCAAAAGGATCTTAGAGTAAGGATGGGGATCATTTGAATCAATCAGTCAGTCACTTAAAGTAGAATCAAGGTACTGTAACCCCGATAGCTTTATTTAGTTAGAACGTATCTATTGAATCGATCAATCAAAACCGTTAAGTGAGTGTACAATCTGTCATGCCCTTCGGAGCTTCTATAAAATGCTGAGAGTTTGAAAATATTCCAGCGTCTAGCAGCCTAGAAGATCAGGCAGTAAGAGTCAAGTCCCTGAGAGGGAATTGCTTGGGATGAAGAGTAATAAGAGACTGTCTCACCCCCACCTCCTTAATCTTAGGAAGACCTTGTGAACTTTGGAAGATCAGAGAACTTGAACTTCCTATCAGTGTCCTAACATTGTGCCTTGGACAGCAGTGGCTGACAGCAGTGTTTGCATCAGAAACTGAGGACAAGATAAATATACTAATGAAAATCAGCTTCAAGACTATCCAAGGAGTTTGCCCGAAAATGGCACCGTATCTCATTGGTATGTCTTGAAAACTCCAGAAAAAGGGTTCGTAGGAGCTACGTCGCTCCCTTTGCCATATATGCTCTAAGCCTGAGCTTGCTTTCCCTTGGAGTCTCAAAGTATTTGTGAGAGAGTGTATCCAAGGCTTTTTTTGAGGGCATGTTTTATACAGCTATTTTTTTCTATACTATCCTAGTAAATATCCCTTTCTAAAAGCCACTTAAGTCTGGCAGACTAGTTGATATTGATTTGTAATCAATGGGAGAAGCACACTGATGGGGGCTTCTGAGCAATAGCATTAAAAACACACCTAGAATGCTGAAGTGAGACATGAACAGCCTTCCTCTAGGGTCTTAGTTGGTCAAGGCGAATGGGAGTTGGGACAGTAGCTCCAGAACATATGCTATAATAAAATCATAGATTTAGAGCTCAGGGTACCTTAGAGATCATATAGTTGCATCCCATTTTATAGATCAGGAAGGCAAGACCTAGAAAAATAAGCAATTTGCTCAAGGTTATCTAAGTGGTTACAGGTAGAGTCAGCATTTGAGCCCAACTCTCCTAAATCTAATCCTCATTCTGCTATACCATGTTGCCTTCCTTCAGAATAAGAACTAGCTCTGTCTATTTCTCTGGCTCAGCCCAAAAGCACATCCCCAGTATCCCTTAGTGAAGTCCTAGGATAGCTTGGATTTACCATAGGGCACCGGATGATGACCCATTGTTCTTAGTCTAGCTGATAACTTTGGGTCAATGATAGGACTTGAATGAAGAGATGACATATGAATGCCCAAATGAGATAGGGAGAACAATCACAAAGTTAACATGAAAAGGCTTGAGTATGCTGGGCTGGAAAGAATAGGCTTGTGTGGCATGGAGGGGCTGTAGGAGCCAAGCCTTTTGGCTAGATCTGTCCTGGGGTGGTGCTCAGTAAAGAAGGCTCTGGCCTCATCCACGTGCTCAGCACACTCTTGTCGCTACTTTCTCCTTTTCTGTACTTGGGAAGAGTAATGAATGCTAGGAGTGCTCTGTGGGTGACTTGGCTGGGCAGAACCCCAGGTTCCTAGTCTCAGAGTCAGCCTTGACTTTCTCCTCTCTTTTACTCCATCCATTCCATTCAGTTGCCAAGTATATTGATTCTACTTCCATAACAGATAGAGCGTGAAAAATTCTAGATCTGATATCAGAGGACTTGTATTCATATCCCAGGCTTTCTATTTAATTTCATCATGACCTTGGGTTTGAGAGCTAGATATGATACTTACACATTTGAACACAACAATGGTGGTTGGGTAGGATTCAAATCTTGCCTCTATCCCTTACTACCCGTGTGTCCTTGAGCAAGTTTCTTAATCTTTATTGGCTTCTATTTCCTCATCTATAAAATGAAGGGAGTTGAGTTACATTGCCTCTTTGGTCTTTTTTAGCTTGAGAACAATGATTCTAAGTGCCATCACCTCTCTGAGGTTTAGTTTCCGTATTTGTAAAAAGAAGGGGTTGGATTTGCTGATACCTGAGGATCTTTTAGGCTTTAAATCTGTGATCCCATGACAAGAGTCCTACAAGATGGGCAGGCATAGAGGGGCTGCAGCATCCATAGCTGGATGGAACACCCATAGTGGTCCCAGATCCATTGCAGCATCATTGTATGAATGTTTCTTCCATCTGCTTCCTTCTTGGCATTCACATGGCCTCTCCTCTATCGGACACTCATGTCTTCTAGTCTGGACTATTGCAGTGGTCTCCTAATTGGTCTCCCTGCTTCTAGTCTCTTTCTTTCTCTTCTCCAATCCATCCTCCATAACACAGCCTTCCTAAGGAATAGGCATAACTGTGTTGATCCCCTGCTCAAAAATCTTTGAAAGTTTTCTATTGTCTTTTGGATGAAATATAAACTGTTCAGTGGGTCATTTAAGGCCCACCACAATCTAGTTCAACATTCAATCTTTCCCTTTGATGAAATTGTATTGTCATTCTTCCTTAGATGAATGCTTTCCTTTCTCATTTCTACTGCTCAGAATGTTTCTCTTTTCTTTTTGATAAAGATTTCCTTTTCTCACCAATTATTATTCTGTGGATTGTAGGATCATATATTTAGAGCTAGAAAGGACCTCATAGGCCACCCAACCTACCCCCTCTCCATTTTACAGATGGGAAAACCAAGGGTCAGAGACCCTAAATAACTTGTGCAAGGTCACACAGGTATTTAATATCAGAGGCAAGATGTGGAGCCAAGTCCTCTTAATCTAGCATCAGCTTTCTGCCAGATTCTCCAAATCTAGTCAGCTTTCTTTCTTCCTTCTTTTTCCTTTTCTTGTTACCTTGCATCTACATACATTTCACATTCACCCAATATAAGGTAAGCCCCAGAAGGATAAAGATTATTATGTTTATGTATCCCCAGAGTAGGTATTTCATGAATTTTTGTTGAACTTAATTGAATTCTTGTTTTCGGATGGCAAAGAAGAAATGCACTAGGACATAGTATGGAGAGGGGCAGCTAAGTGGTACAGTGGATAGAGTGCCAGGCCAGATCTTCCTGAGTTCAAATCTGACATCAGACACTTACTAACTGTGTGATCCTGGGCAAGTCACTTAATGCTGTTTGCCTCAGTTTCCTCATCTGTAAAATGAGCTGGAAAAGGAAATGGCAAACTATTCAAGTATTTTTGCCAAGAACACCCCCAACGGGGTCACAAAGAGCCAGACACGACTGAAGTGACTGAACAACAATGAAATAGTATGGAGAAGGGTGGTACAAAGGGGCTTGGTAACTGTTTAAACGGGCCTT